>NC_079524.1:13147684-13347684 GCF_003711565.1 Takifugu flavidus
CTCTCCTCTCTCTCCTCTCCTCTCCTCTCCTCACCAAGTAGATAAGTGATGATGTTATTTCTTGTGTAGATTTTCTGCCCCCCACTCTCTTTCTCTCTCCATCTACAGGTATTGCCGCCCTCATAGCTGTATGCTGACCTCTGACCCTGCTGACCTACTCAACTCCTATACCAGCACTTTGTTATAATTAATGTATTTCCCTGATCTCTGCCTATTCTCTCCTCTATCTGTCCTCCCCCCTTCTCCTCCCTCTCTACCCAGCCCCCATCAGCAGAATGGTCCACATGAGCCTACATGAGCCTGGTCCTGCTCAAGGTTTCTTCCTGTTAAAGGGGAGTTTTTCCTTGCCACTGTTGCTTGTTGGGGGTCAGGCCCTGGGATTCTGTAAAGTGCCTAGAAACAATTATGATTGTAACAGATGCTATATAAAGATTGATTGATTGATTGATTGATTGATTGATGATGATTGATTGATTGATTGATGATTGATTGATTGATTGATTGATTGATTGATTGATTGATTGATCGAATGATTGATTGATCGATCTGTTCCAAACCTTAATTAAGAGAGTAAATAGTAGAAGGTAAGATGCTGATATACCGTTCTCAACACCCTCCTGTATCATTCTCCTGGCAATGGGAGCTTGGCCTTGGCCCAACGACAGAGCATGAAAGTGCTCCTTCATGCCGGAGGTCTCAGCCAGCTGCAGCAGAGCTCCTGTGGGATCAACTCCAGGAGACAACACAAAGATCAGCGGAGTTCTGCAGGAGGATTCCTCTACAACCTGGGAATAGTGGCAACAATAGTCTGTGAGTTGCAAGCTAGTGGAGGTGGACAAGACTGATGCAGACATGTGAGTCTGGTATATCTCAACATGGAGGAGACACTCACAGCCTTCATGTCCAGAGCAGGTGGCTCTACAAAGGAACCTCCAAGATTGTCAATAATGAAGGAAGTGACACAGAAGGTGACGCGGTCTTGGCGCAGGGAGCGCACTATTAGCATCTTCTGGAGGTTATTAAACTTATCCTCCCAATCACCTACAAATATATATTACACAGATCAAAGAACGCTCCAGGATAGTGGATAATTTCAAATCCAAAGAGAATTAAACAAAAGGGAGAAAAGCCACAACAGACCTGGGAGAGCAGATTTTTCAGGTTCGATACTCGTGAACCAGAGCTTCCACTCTTCAGGATACTGTTCAAAAGATTCCATGATGCCTTGGAAACCAGGCAGCTGCTCCAGTACAGTGATATTGTCCCAGCTAGTGTTGACCAGCCAACTGGAACAAGGGTTTTTCATCTGCTCTTCTTTATCAAGAACCTGCAAACAGCCAAAACATCCCAACATTTTTCACTAAAAAAGCCTGCAGACATTCCAAAATCGGCACAACTTGAAAAATCCCAGTTTTTCACTGTCAGACACAGCAAGATCATCATGTTCATCATTATTCTGCTAGTGTAAGATTGATGTAACAACCTGATGATGTTGCATATTTCTGCAAATCAAACCTCAACACTGTAACTGATAAATGTGTCAGGAAAATCACATAAAGATGCAGCACAAGTGGAGGAGATGAGAAAAGCTGTGGAAGGCTTTAGCTAGCATCCCAGATTAGCTGAAAGCTAACTGTGGGTTAAACAGGCTGCTGTGTGTCCTTTGAGCTTTCTTACGATTCCTCCTCTGAGGAAGAAGTTGTACTCATTCATGTCCAGTTTTCCAGCTGTCTCCATGATTCTGACACACATCTGGAAGCTGAAAAGCAGCTTGTGGATTTCAAACAAGCCACGACATGTGTACCTGCAGAGGCCCAGATAAACAGAGTATGATTAGAAACGTTCTTTGAAAGAATCTAATAAGGACACAGATAAGGCCTTTGGTCATGGCAAGGTAAGCTTGCTCACCTGTACACTGCGTATGTGTGGTAGCTGTTGAGGTTGGAGATCCGTTCCTCCAACTTGTGGCTGCGCTTGCTCTTACTGATGCTGAGTTTGAACAGGTTTATATAGGCATCTAAAGAGAACTGGTACATTGGGTCCATGCTGCTCAGGTTATTTAGGATGGAGAAGAGAATAGAAGCCCGCTGAGCACATGGGCGATAGCCCTAGCCAAAGAGATAATTTTAGTTAACATATATATTTAATTGAATATTTCTCCCAAATTGCTGGAAAATGCAGGAACCCTCAAGGTCAGACCTCCCTGGCAGAGTCTATCATGATCTCGGTCTGCTCACTGGTCTCCAGCTGCTCTGTGACCTCAGTAGACGTGATTTTGCTGGTCTGCAGCGTGTTGACAAGCTGCACGTCATCCAGCAGAGAACCAGTGGCCTCATTCAGCAGCCTGGTAAAGCAGACATCACATGCTTCTAAAAACAATTCATAGAACTAAAAAGGGAGTATTTCACACACACCACATCATTAATTGAACTTAGTTTCCAGGTGATGTGACGTCAATGCTCACCTGGGACCAGCACGTGGCAATAAGTGTAACTTTAAATGTAACTGTTAATGAGACAATGTTTCCAGTGGATATTTGCTAAGATAAAGCCATATTCGTTGTCTCTGATCCAATTCCAAACTAAAGTGACGACACACATTGAATGATCCTGCTATACAGTAAGTATAAAGATGAGATGTTCAACCTGAGAATTTCGTCCTCAAGCTCCTGCAGATGTTTCCTGCCAGATGCGATGCTGATCACTAAATTGTCCTTCTGCTCCTCCAGATCTGGCCGTTCCTGACGCACCACAGTTCCCAGCAGCTGTGCTTCGAGACCCTGCACATACAGACCACATAGACACAATTTAAGGCTCCTTTGTGAATGAGGACACACATGAAGCAGGTTAGATGGACCGTGACAGACCTGCTCCTTGACAGCAAAGTTAACAATGGTAGTCTTTGTGCAAGTCTCTGGTGAGTAATGAGGATTGGGCAGCTTGGTAGTGATGTAGAAACGGAACTCTGGATTGTACTCGATCTCTTTGTCACCCAGCTTCATCAGCAGCCTCCCACCTGAGGAGAACACCATGTTAAGCCAACAAGCACAACTCAGTGCAGACTCAACATGTCTGTGTATTATGGACCTATTCGTGTCAAAGACTTGTTAAGAACTGGGTTGAGCGAAGGCTCCAGCTCCTCCTGCACGTTCTGAAGCAGAACAGGATTCCCAAACTGGATGGCATTCTCCAGCACCTGCAGGTAGTCGGACATTTGAAAGTCTACCACCTTCAGACCCTGAAGAGGACAGAAGACCCAATTTACTTCAAATACAAAACAATTCAAATAACATGCTTGTTGACAACATTTGTGTGGCCTCTTACTTTTTCCATTTCCATATTCTTGATCCACTTCATAGCCTGGCCTTGAGGATCAACCATCAGTGGCCATCTTGACAGAGAGAAAACACAAAGAACGTGTATTCAAAGACCCTTTTAAATCTAAAAGTAACCGCAGGTACAGTTACGAACCGATTCCCACGGTTGACAATAACACCATTCTCTGTGGAGAAAGAGTCAGTGGGGAGTCCCTGGATGTTCCAGTCCCTCACTGTCGTTGGCTTAGACAAGAAAACCGCAAAACTGAACCCTGGTGTGCACGGAATCTGTAATGTCTGCACCTGAGAGGAGCAAAGAGAGATTCTAAAGACATTTCTGACTCCTTATCAGCAGCACATCAAAACCTCCAGGACTTTAAGGTGCACATGTACCTTAATGTGCACATGCACTGTACCTGTGTCATCCAGATGGCGAGCAGATCATCTCTGTAGTTAGAGAGGAATGGTCCCATGTAGGACAGGAAAGACGCTGCCAGTAGACAGTCTCCTACCAGATATCCCATGTTTTCCTTCAGGCCCTGAACACAAGCATAAATAGGTGCTACAGCTTGTTCCTGGAGCAGAAACACCCACACAACACACATTTCACCAGAAGCTGCTGTCACCACCTGCAGTCTACAGTTGTTCAAATCACTTTTTTTTCACAATTCATTTTAATTTCAGTGTAATTTTCTTTAAATTGTCATTTCTCAGACATTTTGGAAAATATTTATAAGGCATATAAGGTGTTACAAGGTGTATAATCTTCCTTACAGAAACTGTATTTTCCCAGCGGATCCTCTCTCCAGCAAGTCCAGTCACCAGTTTGTCAGCTCGGTCCAGTTTGATTTCCATCTCTTCAGATTTCTTCCTGAGGTTCTCCTTCATGAGGAGCTTCTCAGCATGTTGGTCCTTCAGCTGCTTCAGCATCCGATCAACCTGTTGGACATTATGAGCCGTCAGTGATGAGAGCGCAATAACCTGGTGTTAATCTGGTCTGATATATGCCCAGGGACAAGCGCTACCTCCTGCAGTTTCTCCTGAGCTGCAGCCAGAGCCGCCTGCTTCTCTTCCAGCTGCTCTGTGGCAGTTTTCAGTAAGGCCTGTTTAGGTTCCACTATCCTGTAGATGCGCCCATAAACCTGAAGTTCAAAAATAAAAGCACACACATTTTTACTTAAACTTAAAAGATTTAGTTTTAATGACATGACAATGGATGTGGTGAGAGCAGCAATCCCCCCATGGCTGTAACACAGAGGATCTACAGATCTTTGCCAACATAACTTGCAGACCGACATAGAGGACCTCACCTCCATGGCTCGGACCCACATGCACAACGACTTGGCAGCCAGCGACACTTTACCAATGACTTCTGGTTGGAAGTCTGACAGCATGCAGAACTGGCCGATCCTCTTCAACACGCGGGCTGAAATATTGTTCTTATCAAAGTTGATCAAAGTTTTTATAAAATTGGAGTCTCCTGCCAAAAACAAATTGAAAGGGGAGACAGCTTTTCCATCAAATCTTTAAGAGAAAAATGTTCAAAATGAAAAGGTATGTTGTCCAACACAAAAGACAACAACATGCTCTCATTTCATCTCCCTACCCAACTGCCTCTTGGCCTCTGCCCAAGATGGATCTTTTTCCAGAAGGATCATGACAGCCTGCATCACCGTCTCCACCAGAGCTGGTGGTCGACCATACGACTTGATCTCTGTCATGTCCTTTTTGTTCAGGGATTCCAGAGCCTACATACCAAAAAGAAAGAATTTCCATTGAAGATGCAACAATGCAGAAAAATAGCCAGTCTTTGATGGCAGAGAGTTACCTTCAGGGCCTCCTCCAGGGCCGGCAGGGCCTCATCTAGATCTCTCTGAGCATTCGCAGCCATTTCTTTACACTGCAGCTCCTCTGCCCCAATTTTCTCTCTGTCTTCACTCACCACCTGGACACAAAATTAAAGAGAATGTAAAGTGCTCAGACGCATTGCTAACATCACATGTGTTGCTAAGTCATCTGTAGTGAAGGATGTAAAGTGGACATGCGCCCTAAGAGAATATGCTGGTTTGGTTTTTAAAAACAATTTATTTGACCAGAAGGAATGAAAATGAAATTGTCACATCTTACATCAGTGGCACGAGCCTTGGCTAAAATGTATAAGAAAGAATTTACTGATCCTTTTATACAGCTTAAAAAGCCTACTGCGCAAGGAATTTTAGTATTTTTCAGCCACGATTCATAATGAAAACATAGTGTCCATCAGTCCAAAAAGGAACGCCCCAGCAGTCTCCAGTAAAGCCTGGCTGCTGTTTATATCTCCAAGAGATTTTGCCCTGCTTTGCTTGCTAAATATTCAGTCTGTGGTGTTTTACCTTCTGGTGCCTGTCAGCCTCTCTCTTCTGCTCCAAGATGACAGTCAGATACTCCTCACACTGTGTTTGGAACTCTGCTACCTGCTTTTTGGCCTCCTCCAGCTCCACTGTCATGCCCTCCACCTTCTCTCGTGTGTCACTGATCTTGAGGAGGCCGTTGCAAAGCTTGTTCACCTGTTCCCCCAATTCCAAGTTTTTCTCTCCCAATAGTCTGAAGCAGGGATGCAAAAACAAAGGTCAATGTAAATATGTATTTTTAATATTTTTAATTTTTAATTAATATAGATTAATAGAGTACATGTGGGATACATGTGAAAGAGTGATAAACAGTAGAAGAGTTACTACTTTTTGTATCCTGACACCAGCTCCAGGTAGTTGGTGGGTGTCACATAATTGTATCTCCGCAGGTCTAACTTCATCTGGAGTGACATCTGTGCTACTGACTGATGGATGGTCACAAACGTACTTGCAACATTTGTGTGGATCTACAAAGACAAAAGAAAATGAAAATGTCTGTATTATAAATCACTTCTCTACAAAGTGGGGCGGGATCACAACAGTTTTTTTTAATTTTTCTATTTAAACTCTTCAAAAGAGTGTGCATACAGCACAGCCCTGTTGAACTTATACACAAAATAAAGGTCAGGAAAAGACAGTGAGGGTTTGTGCTTCTCACCCCCTCTGAAGAGCCCAGATCCAGTCCATCCAGGAACCTCTCCGCTACCTCCAGCAGAGCATCTCTGGGCCACTCGCAGAACCAGTCGATGGTGGTGCAGTTGACAAGAGCTGGGTACTGGAGCAGCCGTTTTCTACAGAGGAACAGGTACATGTGTGCTGCTCACAGGGTTATGTTTTATCAGTACCAGAACCCTACCTGAAGAGCTCTCCCACTGGACTCATGCAGAGAACAACATGCAGGTTGTTCCTGACCCGCTCAATTAAATAACTGAACATTGAGTCTGGCGTGTGCATCACGTTGTCCTTCTTGGCAGATTCATTCAGACTGTTACAAACCTGCAGGAAGAAAAGACAGTTATCAGACATGCAGGCGGCCACCTCCAGATGTGCAGGACTCATTATGGAGGCTGTGTGTGTGGGTTCAGCCATATTTGACATACAGAGGCTGCCAACTATCACTGAATTGGCAATTTAGATTTAAATGTCATATTTACCTGAAATGACAAATTATATAATGTGTGAACTGTTTGATGTCAGGAAATGAAAAAAGTGTTTGGTGACATCCCTCATAAATGTGAATGTGACAGTTCAAGCACCAGTTGGGTCACGAAATATGACAACAAACCTCAACAAATTCATCTGGCTTGTAGAGATTGGGCACCTCCCCAGAGCTCAGGATGTTGTTGATGTCTTCCAGGAAGGATTCATCTACAATCTGAGTGTCGTTGAACAGAAACACCGTTGGCTTATTGTCCACTCCTGCCAATTGATATAGCTGCTTAATGTCTGAAACAGGACAGAAACATCTGACATTGGTCGGGACTCCTGCAGCAGGAAGAGAAACAGTGAATTTGATTCCACCTTCTCTAAACTCTTGTTTGCGGTAATGCTTGGTGACTTCCACCTGATAAACCTTGTATTCACAAATGAAGGCAGCCAGTCTGGCAAGGCTTTGTCGGCCAGAACCACCAACTCCTACGAGAAGCATATTCCCCCTGAGCTGGCTGATCACACGCACTGTGCGTGTAACTGCAGAGGGAAGACAAGAAGCTTCAATAAATCCTTTTTAATAACATTTTGTACTTCATAGTTGACTAACATGACCAATACTCTGATGCTGTGTGTAATCTCGACTAGTTAGGGCAAGAGGTGAAGGAATATTCTCAGTTAGGGCGTCCAGCTGAACTCAACCCCCACAGGTGATGTAGTATAATGCATTCTTCAAGTGATTTAAACAACTACTGTTTACTGGACGTAATCCTTGTTTGTTGGTGCTAACATGCAACCCATGTAAACAGCATCAGTGTTCCTTATACAGACAAACCACCAAAACTCTGCTCTGCACTGTGGACGTGGGTGTTGAGGATATATACTGTGTTCAATGGCGTCCTGGAAGAGCACCAAATTCATTGGCACTAAACCAGGGGTCTCGTTGTAGTCCTCCAACTGGGTCTGCATGAACCTCTTCAGAGTGTTAATGTCCTGCAGGTCCTCATAGATGCTGGATTCATTCATGAAATCACCTGGTTGACAAGAAACAGCTTCTGAGTAACAATCACACTGTTTCATTGGCTCTTCTGTGTGAAGAAAGAAATTAACCAAATATTGGTGTTTGTTTCTCTGGACAGATGCTGTCCAACTGGAAGTCAAAGTAGGAAGTCAGTGTTTTTTCTAACAATGCAAAAAATTCTTCCATGTCCTTGTGATCTACCAGACGGTCTGAGAAGACCCTGAAATTACACATAAAAACAGAACAGAAATATGTGCAGTTCATACAAAAACCACATGTATGAAATTAAATCAGGCTTTCTTTGTCAACATTTACCTGAAACATTCATGAATCCACAATCTGGTGACATCAATTTTGCTTTCATGAAAGTCTGGATCAGCTCTCAGGAGACCCTGAAAGACCTAAAAAAAGGTGGATCATTTGTGTATTTTAAAGGTATCCATTTATATGGGTTCATGTATTATTAATCTAATACAAGTGTCATGAAAAATTACAGCAAAAACAAACAGCTTCCAAATATAGAAGGTTATTATAAATGCACAGTATCAACTAATTGTCTGTCACTGAACAGTAAAATACTAAAATATCTTCAAATGTCCATAGAGTGAGAGTGAGCTTACTTTGCTGGCCTGCAGGCACAGACTAAGATACCTATAGCTGTTTAGCATCATTCCCTAACAGAAACCTAGAGCCTATTTTAGTGCCGCTGACCGGAGGCATCCATATGGTTTGCTAGAATCACCTTTATTTGGTCACAAATGAGACTTGGTCCAACTCTGTGTGACTGTGTACCTTGGAGATATCCCTGAGGTTGAAGAGGTAGTGGATTTTGGATGGAGTGGGAAGAAAATGAGCCGAAACGGCAAAATATAAGTTTAAGGTGGCCTGAGCCAAAATCTCTCCTACAGGCTTCACCTCCTCTCTAAAGACCTCCAGCTTTTGGTTGATCATGGTGCTAAAGATCCGCCTGATCTGGGACTCCTGCATGCAGAGAATAAACACTTGTTTTGCTTGTTCAACAGTTTTCAAATTCAAATTGAAAGTTCTTTCAATTATTCTATTTTAAAATAGCAAATTACTGTTTGTAATTTGAAAAAGAATATTGGGAAAAGGCAAAAATGAAAAACACCAAAAATGAAAAACACCAAAATGAGACTCAACATTTGACCCGTAAAAGAGAAAAATAGGTAGAAAAACAGGTGAAGAGAACAGAGCATTTTTTATGCACACGACTATATTTGTCATTTCCTCACTTTAATATCTATATGTGGTTTCCCAGTGGAAAACAAAAGGAAAGTCTTACGTTGGGAAAGGTCATATTGATGAGGTTAAAACGACTCTGGAGGCGTCCAGAAATATGAGTCCTGCCGCCACCAGGGGGCCCCATGGCTGCCAGTAGGAACATGTCCTGCAGAAGAAGACGCACTTGGTCCACATGCTCATTAACTGATCTTTTTATTATCTCGCTCTTACCTTTACAAACTTCTTTGTCTGTTTCTGGTGGTCAAACCAGAAGCCATAGTCAATCCAGAGACGGAGCAGTTCTAATGGTGGTTGTGAACCAAACAGGTCATTTGCTGGCATATTCAGGTCATCCAGGAAGCACAGCAATCGCTTTCCACCCACTGGAAGAAATTCCCCTTTAGTCCTCTTTTCAGTTCGACTCTCCACAATGGCTTGGATGTTGTTGCAGGTGGTCTGAAGGAGAAAAAAGGATTGGTAAAACATCTCTTCCTGCCAGTGTCGTCACAGCCGGGGCATTTTTAATTTTTCCAGGTTCACTCTTCTGGTCTTTTACAGCCATTTAGGTGTTAAATATTATTGTAATTTAAATTCCTGAAGAACAGGAGAGAAAGTCTGAAGGAGCAGAGGAAGAAACCTGTGAGGACATGTTGATAGTGAGGCCAGTCCACCTATCACTCAGACCCTGCAGGACACTCTGTGCTATAGAGGTTTTAGCGGTCCCCACTGGTCCAGTCAGCAGCACTGGATAATGACCCATCACAAGAGCATTAACCAGGAACTTGTAGCGTTCTGTGTCCACTGTAGGAACCATGATCTTATAGAAGGGATCGCTGCAGAAGAACACATACCTATCAGTCACTTTTCTAGATAAGACATTTGATTCACTAAATTGGTGAAATGAATGAGAAGCTGAGATACCTACACAAGTACAAGCTTGAATTTGGACTGCAGTCAGAATGTTTGAACATTTTAGCATTAATATTTTAGGATGACTGAAAAAGAATGAAGTTCTGCTGTTTCCTGCAGAACTCTGCATGTGTTTATCATGCTGAGCGTCATGTTAGAGAAACACAGTTTTCTTCGTTTCCAGTGAAGGATAAACAACAACGATTATCTATGTATGTCAGTTAAGGCATCTGATCACTCACCAAGTGTTGTAGCGCCATCCCTTTGGCAGCCTATCCTCCACAGACACCCATGTCTTTTTCTTGGTGTCCACATAGTACTCATAAACTGTGTCCTGGAAGAGTACGTAGAAAGTTTAATGTTTGCATCTATAAATGATAAATGACCCCTGAGCACTGGATTGTTTGGTCAAAAAGAACTATGTTATCCTTGCAGCAGCATCTCTCGTATATAAAGTTCTACCTACAGAAATGTTTAGTAAGATGTTACTTATGAAATTGGCTAATTGTTCTGAGGGAGACCTTGACTGGGAAGTTGCCGTCCTTCTCTCGCATGAAGATGTCAATCTTCTGGCGTCCATTCTCATCAACAGATGCACAAATGGACCAAATAAGGCTGAAGGTAAACCAGAGTTCCACCATTGTACCCAGATTGTCTTTGTCAGAAGTTTTTACCTTGAATTAAAAAAAACAAAACTATAATGAAGCTGCTTATGCAATTATAATTGCTGCTATTGTGGTTATAACAGTGAAAACATCAATGAAATCAACAGTAATATGATCAAAAGTTTGCACAATTCTTAATTAAAAATGTATTTTCACAGGAGCTGCTGCTAAATGTCACAATTCTGAAATTCTAGTTAGAATATGGAGAATATAGTGCTAAAGTTAAAATCTGAAATGTAAACATAAATTGTTATTGTGCCTAATGTTTAATCCCTTTGCATCTTCTTTAGCTGCTTTTAAAATTCAGCGGAGGGAAAAAGTGAAATTGTAACATTTAATTTAACATTTGATCACTGAAGGGTGATTTATGGTTTAATTACTAAGGAAATGTTTTTGTTTCCTTCTCTTGCTGCTGGTGCATCCCCCAACAGGAGGAACTATCTCATCTTTAATACCCCGTTGTTGGATGTGGCCAGGGAGTCGTAGAGGCGACACAGAGAAATTACTCCATTCAGCTCCGTGATGGGGATCAGCTCCTTACAGTTGTGCTTCTTAAAGGTCAGCGTACTCTCGATGTATTTGTCAAACAGAGGGTTTAAATGTTCAGCTTCATCCTGAGGAGAGATGGTTACAGTCCTAAAGTCTAATTTCCAATACAGACAGTTATATGTGTAAAGGATGGACTCTACCTGGTGCCGTTTGTCTAACCAGGACTGCACGAAAGGTTGCCATCCCAGATCTGTGTAGTCATTATAGACCATCCCACAGCGAGACACTGTCGCTGGAGATGCCATGGCCAAGTTTTCAACTTCAAACAGCAACGACACCTTTGATAAAACAATTAGAATATATTATCCACAAATACAAAACTTCACAGGATTCAATAAAGATGATGGTGTGTTTAAGTGGAAGCACAGCTAATATTATTCATGTTCTCTCACCTGTTCAGGCATGGAGATTCTGTCTCCATTGATGAGTGTCAGCACCTTGTTGTCATCCATAACAGAGTTCATGCTCTCAATCCACAGAGTGTCAACCGGTCCGTCAAACACGATCCACTTCTCATCAGGGGTCTCATCTTCAGGGAGAACCATCATCATCATCATCATCATCATCATCATCATCATCATCATCATCATCATCATCATGTTACACCAGCTAAATGACTGTACTGTGTGAAAGTTGTTGCAATGTTCACCTGCACAGGCTGCTCTCATGATGGAGGACAGCACGCCATCAGTCCATTCGTTTGTAGACAAGTCATACTCCCCGTACAGCTCACCAAGACTCATTGATTTGGGGTTAACAGGAAACACCTGACATGCAACAGTGAAGCAGTAGCATGCAACAGGCAAAACACGAGAAAACATCAAAAGTAATGTTGCATTCCTCTTTTTTCTTCACCAACCTGGACTGTCTGGAACCCTGGCTCTGCCTTGTGGTGCATTGTGGTGATGGCACGTTGCAGTATCTTCCAGGTGACGCTCTTACCGCAACCCGTCTTGCCCACCAGCATCGAGGAGTGTCGAGAGTTTTTGGTCTCGTAAAACTGGATGACTTTGGTCATGGTGAAAGGGGTTACCTGCAGACCACTCTGATGCAGCTCCACCTTTATGACCTCTTCCAGCTGAAACATTACAAACTGTGTTAGCAAAACTAACTTTTAAATACGCAATTGTTATTTATCAGAATATTCAGCTCGGTAACCATTGGTCAAATTTCTACCCAACAGTTGGCATCTGTGTTTACTATGTCCCTGCTCTCAACATGGGACAGGTCAGACAGGAACTTCCTGTATATGATGACACATGAATGGTAGACATTGTCACAGACTCACCATTCCATAGTCTATAGTAGGTGTTTCCACAGCTGGAAACAAGTCCTGGGTAATCCCGTTGAACAATGGCAGATCAGTGGAGGTTAGCTTAGCAATGTTCATGTCTTTCATAGCCATTAACAGAACCTTAAGGACAGAAACAGGCAGATAGAGTATTCTTAAAAAGGCCAGAACCTTTGAAGGTGAAGATAAACACATTTAATTAAATTCATGCTATAAACATTTGTAATATCAATGAATTATTTGTTTATTTAAAGAATCATGTTTGTTAAACATGTATTTAGCTGAATGATTTATTCATCTTCTTTATTTCTAATTCCTTTCAAGGGGAAAATGAACCTCTTCATTAGGAACACCGCTACATGACCGTCTCTTCTTCCCAGCGTAGCGCAGCAAAGAGGTGAGAGCGCGTAGACCAAAGTCATAGTGGTCCTGTTTAGACAGCTGCTGCATGGCCAGAGAGTAGAGTGTGAAGACCTTCTTAGCCAGGAGCTGTGAGCACGGTGGAGAAGATAAAGGCAGACATTGAGTTACATAACAGTACTTAATGTGTCGACGAATCACGTTATTAGCTCAACTAAGTCAGTCATCTTTTTCATAATTAAGCAGTTCATTACAACATTTACAATTTTTAATTCATTACCGACTTATTATTTTGTTACCACACTTTTTCTTTGCTTCTCAAAGCCAATTCTTCAGAGGTGTTTAGAAAAGTGGAGGTTTTGTAGTTCCACCATTAACTGACTATATAACCTGTGTACCCACTGACTGTGGTGACGGGTTCCTGTTGGAGTTTGTACCTTACAGTTGTCAAAACCCTCTGCGAAGAGCAAAATCTCAGCAATCTGAGTGGAGTCTGGAACCACCATGGAGATGGGCCTAAACATAGACTTCAGATTGTCTGGAAGCTCAGTGCGTCCAGCGTAGCCTTAGGGAAACACAAAATAAGCATCAATGGTGTCCCATCCAGAGATATGACACAATAACTCTTCTTTCATTCAGGTTATGACTTACCAGGATTCATGGTGATAAAGATGCCACATGAGCTGATCAGACGTATGTGATATCCTTCAAAGTGGAATTTGAGTTGTCTGGCTGAGAGTGCAGACAATATGGAGAGGATCTGCTGAGCCACCACCGACAGCACCTCGATGTTGATGCGGTTGAACTCGTCATAACATGCCCAAGCTCCTGTCTAATAGGGAGGGACACAGACACTTGATTCTGATCATGACTAGCATGAAAGTCTTCTTTCATTAAGCTGCTGGAACAATAAAGGAAATACGGGTTCTAATCCTATTAACAACTTCAGCCCATTCCAGTCCAGCCTCTCCTCATCCCAGTAGACCACCCTCCCCTGCTCAGACCGAACAGGTTCATCCCTACGCTGCTAAAGCCATCATCTACCTCAACCCGGAGCTGTGTGTCCGACTCCCTGATGAGCAACACAGGGGCTCCCAAAGGAACTGTGCTCTCCCCCTTTCTGTTCACCACCTACACAGCTGACTTCCAGTACCACTCTGAGACATGTCATCTCCAGAAGTACTTGGATGACATGGTCATAGTCGGATGTGTGGAGAATGGACAGGAGGATGAATACAGGCACCTTGTGGAGAGTTTTGTTAGGTGGAGCAGGGAGAACCTTCTGCAGCTCAACGTGACCAAGACGAAGGAGATGGTGGTGGATTTCAGTAAAAGCAAGTCCCCACCCTCCCCAGTCTGCATTAGTGGGAAAGATGTGGAAATAGTCCCATTTTACAGGTTCCTGGGTGTTCAGCTGGACAATAAATTGGAGTGGTCCACAAACACTGATGCTGTCTATAAGAAGGCCATGAGCAGACTCTACTTTCTCAGGAGACTCAGGTCCTTCAGTGTTTGCAGCAGGATGCTCCACATGTTCTACCAGTCTGTCATGGCTAGCACCATCTTCTTTGCTGTGGTGTGCTGGGGTGCAGGCATTAAAGCTAAGGATGCTAACAGACTTAACAAACTAAAAAGGCAGGGTCTGTTGTTGGCTGTAATCTTGCAAACTTGGACGAGGTGGTGAGGGACAGGATGGTGTTGAAATTGCGGACAATCATGGACAATCCCTCCCACCCCCTCCATAACACAGTGGACTAACTGAGAAGCAGCTTCAGCAACAGACTCCTGCAGCCTCACTGTTCAAAGGAACGGTACAGGAAGTCATTCCTGCCATCTGCCATTAAACTCTATAATTCATCCAAACCCACTCAACAACAATAATTCTAATGTTTATGTTGTAATTTTACTTCTATTTTATTCTATACTTATGTATATATGATTATAATGCTTATAATATGTATATATTATATTATGTGTATATATATATATATATATATATATATATATAATATATGTATATATATATATATATATATATATATATATATGCTCATAATATATGCTGTATATATGCTTATAACGTTCTAATCTTATTTGTATTTATTTATTCTATTTCTATACTTTGTAAATACAAAACATAGACTACAGTTATATTAATCCACGTTAGGCTGCTACTACAATTCAATTTCCCTACGGGGAGGAATAAAGTACATCTTGAATCTTGAAAACCCATCACACAAAATCTTGTTTATCCTCCATACCTGTGCCAGGCCAGAGAACATCCGACCCATAGATTTGTAATCCAGTCCTTCAGAGCAATTAACCACAATCACATACATGCTGAGGGCCTTGCCCAAATCCTTCACCGTCTCTGTCTTTCCGGTACCAGCTGGGCCTTTAGGAGAGCCCCCACGGTGAAGGTGTAGTGCTGTAGTTAGGGTCATGTAACACCTGGACATGGACATGAATGCTAGTCAGTGTTGAACAACGTTAACTGCTCTGCCTTATTATACACTCATAAAAGGAAAAGTGTTATGATGCAATGGTCCAACCAATATAATATATTAATAATCAATCCACATAAATAATACGTACATCATTGATAAAAACTACTATGTATTATATGCCAAAACAGATGTGTTACGTTTAGTGTCTTTTACCCTCTAAAAGAGCTAAGATAATGATTACTACAGCAAACGCACTAATGATGCTAAATATTATTGAACATTTACTGATGTATTATCAATGAAACCTCTTCTCAATCTCATAACTACTCTGCAAGTAAAATTTCTACATGTATATAGGATATAATAATTGCAATAGATTATATTATGTAATATTATGTGAAAATGTGTGCTTGTAAAACATTGATGAATATATTTAATCATGCATTTTGTAAAAAAAAAACTGTAATGTGACAGATCAGCTGATCAGGTCACATGACGAAGGACCATTCAATGACCTGTCAGTCAAAGGCGTGATGACGAGCCGTCCGGAGTTTCCCAGGTACTCATAACCATACTTGAAATGTGTGTTGGTCTGTCGGATGATACAGTCGTTTTGATCCTGACAGCAACATATGAAATAACAATGTTAAATAACGTGTGAATAATAATAAATTAACAAAAGCTCTTAAACAAAACACTTGTTGCACCAGTTTGATGACAGTTAAGATAGAACATTCATCTAGTTAGTGTAAACTCACTCAGGAACACAAATAATTAAAAAGAAAGGAATAAAGGTGTCTGTTTCTATCTGCCTGTGTGTTCATGTGCTATACCTTCTCCCAATACAATCGTAACTGGCTGAGCCAATCAAAGGCATTGGTGTCTTTGCAACCAGCCTTGGCCAACTTATCGATAACATCTCGGGCGTGGACCTCCACCGTGACCAGGGCAACGATCTTCAGACGTTGGACTTTGGAAAGGTTCCCACGGATGATCTCTGAGTAGCCATGAAGCATGGAAACCTGAAGAAGCAAAGTAATAATAGCTCAGGTTAGTTCATCGGGGGATTCAGTCATTCTACCTAGAGCTAAACAGTCAGGTGACACAGGTCATAGGTCACATGTTTAGAATGAACCTGCTTCTTCTTTATGGATTTGAGGGCAGCACTGTCTCCTCTTTCTTTGCAGGTTAAGAGAGCTTTAGTGACATTGGTCGTCCACTGGATCTGACTGGCTGTGATCACCATCTTAAACAAGAATAATAAAAATTAAAAATACAATTTTTCAATGTTTTATTATGTTTAGGACTTTGATATTTCTATTAACTATACACTTTTTGGAGGAATTGCTGGTTCTCTACTGGGAGAAACTGCAAAACCATTAGATTGGGCAGTCAATCAGCTGGCTGGATGTCTGGATATCTGCACCTAAACAAAAGTTCACCTGTCCAGGCCACTCCATGAGCCATTTCTCTCTGTGTGCTGACATTTTCTTCAGAGCATTAGACATCTGATCAGCGTGTCCTTCAGTGTACTGCGCATGATCTTCTCCACATCACACAGCCAAAGCTGAAGTCACACCAAAAAATTTGGCAATCAGAGATAAAAAGGAAGAGTCATATTTATGCAGTTACACCCCCCCCACCCCCCCACCACCATAGAACCAGAGGGTCATTATTACCTCAACAGGATTGTCCAGAGATACAGGTTTATTGAATGAAACAAACTCCCCATCCGCAGAGAACATCCCAGTGGCAACTGGTTTTTTGTTTGCCTGTAAGTCATCAAAATACAAATTGTCAGTTCAGTAGATGCAGAATTAAAATTGATTGAGTTTTTCTCAGTAAAATGTCTGAATTAGAACTTTTACTATAGTGATAAATGTGAGACTACCAGCTCTACATACAATGAGCATCATATACATTCATTTTATAGTTAAAACCAAAACTGTGCAACATGTTTATCTCATATATCTTATCCCATTTTACTCATTTATTTCACTAGAGAAGTTCAGACTGGTTCTGCATCATCTAGTCTGACTGAAGTCACCATCACTTCCATGCGCAGGCTCTTAATGTTGTCAAAGCATTTCTTCAGGTGGGGCTGCATGGCTTGTGGATTCTGTGACTGCCCGAGGATCTCCAGAACATCATCGTTGGACAGAAAGTAAAACCTCGGGAAGATCTGCCTTTTGGTTTCCAGGTACATGTCCAAGGCCTTCTGGATCTCCTCCAGCTTGATGTTCATCAATGACAGCTTCTCTAATAAGCCTGAAATATTTCACACATCTCCTTAACAAAAATCCACACAGAACCATAAATTAGCTAATACCATGGCTATAGATCTGAGTTTTTCTGAGTGGGAGATTTAGAACCATCATTCAAATGTTACTCATAACAGCAACACTTCCGGGAACTGTGTTGATGATAAATGATGTTATCAGCATTAATGTCTGTGTACCTGGGTGATGTGTTCCATGCAGAGCTCTGTTGTCACTGTGGAGTCGGCTCATGACGCTCTTCCACATACTGCTAGCACTTTCAAACTCTTTGCATTCCCGTGGGAGCTGCTCACGGATATCTTTGCCTCTAAAAATGTTCTAGATGATCATAAAGCAGAAAACCTACTGTCATTAACCTTCATGACAGCAGTTAAACAGAACTAGGCAGCCAGGCCCTGGCGTGTATGTCAGTGATCTATTCAACCGCTTACGTACCTCCAAATAAATCCACTGACGTTGCACAGTGAGGATCATTTCAACCACTTCCAGCACAAGCGACAGCCGCCGCTCCCAACAGTCCACCTCCTTCTCAAAAGCTTTGACAAAGTGAGATGCCTTCATCGTGGACAAAACAACCTGGTTGTCTTCCAGAGCTTGGAAAACCTCCTCAGTTCCCCTAAAAATTGGCAGCTGATTAATATCTCTAATGATTTGCAGGCAACCTTGCAATATATTATATTAGGTGCTTTCACATCCTTACTTGTAATTCACCAACCATACATGGTTTAGGACAAGATCATAAGACAGAATAAAAACATTATGGTCCTTTTATTCCAACCAGGTGCTTTCTCACCTCAGCCAGAAGTGCCCTTCATCTTTGTAAGGTTCTACATCCAGAAAGATTTTGTCCCATGTCATTTGAATGTTCTCTAGACCCTTCAAAAACACAAACAGAGCAAAAAGACAGTAATTTTATGTTTGTGTGTACGTGTGTTGCAACCAAGTAAAAGCTCAGGAGTTATCTGTCAGGGGAGGAGAACAAAATTTCAATATAAGACTCCTATTTAGTGCTGTCCCATTAGAAGTAATCATAATGGACAAACTGTTGGTTAATTATATAACAGGCCTGTTATACAGGGTAGTACGTGGACCAAGGCTAAAGAGTCATATTGGAAACCACTTAGATTTATTCAGCCAAACTGTTGGCTAACACAGGCTTAAAAAGAAAATAGAGCAACTCCTGTGAAGAGGATACACTGGGACAATTCCAAGACAAGTCAGAAGTTTTAAATATTTTTATATTATATATTTATGAGGAACTGTAACAAACTCCTTTGGTTTAGGGAAGATATTGCACTCCACATATAAAGGGGGAAGGACAGAAGGAGAGTAACATCATGATGCTGCTGGAAATGAGGGAGAAAATTAGATCACCACAGGGAGAAAGCACATCTGCTCTGTTTTGGACAGAATTGGTTTGAAAAACAAAAAGTTGGGTTTGAACCTGCTCTATTGAGAGTTCCTTGCTTGAAGCTCCTGAGACTTCACAGATCTTGTCAGAATGCATATCAAAGCCTAGAGAAATGATTTTATCCAGAGTGAAGTCAGGGCTGGTCGGATCAATAGTGTAGTGCAGGTCGCCACCAATCTCCTGCCAGTGTCTGAAACAGAAGCAAAATTTACCAGCGTCTCTGTGAGTTGTCTAAATGTCAGATAGCCTGATTGTAGCTTCACCAGTCTGTTATACAAAAGTAGCGTACTTTAAATCTGCAACTGAATGTCATATATATACAGACACTTTACTTAAATATGATTCTGATCTACTTGCGTTACTTGATTGCTTCTACTTTGGGCTAATTTAAATGTCAACACCACCAGGTTCACATTTACGACCAAATAGTACCTTAATTATTTAATATTGCATCTGTTAAGCTGAGAATTATGGCTACATGCTAAAACTGTATTAGACCTCCAATATTTCCCTTTACCTGTCTCTCATGGCTGGATTTCTCAGATTCACAATGAGTGGAAGGATCCTTCTGAACTGGTCAATCTTGGACTTGCAGAAATCAATTATTTCCCATTGCTTATCCTGCAATTCGACAAAGATCAGGTTTGTGTGATTATATCACAGAACTATGGGAGGTGCTGATCTTACATCTGCTTTGATGATATTAATAATATCTGAGGAATATAACTAGTAGTTATCACTAAATGTATGTCAAATAGAGAATATAGATAAAGCTACTCTAATGCTGCTCCCAGTTGCTACTTTAAAAGTCTTTAATCTACAGATGCACTTGTCATCTATCTTTGATTATTTGCTACTGATTCTTAATCAGGGTCATACAGAGGTAACTAGGTGAAAGGAATTTGTGCGTGTCTGCATGCGTGTGTCTCTGTATGTCAGCTCAACAAACCTTTAGCTCTCTTTGTAGTTTCTGCAGCCTTTTGAACATCTCTTGTGTTGTGCTCTCCATGCTCTCAGTTTGCAGCGTTGCAAACTGACCAACCTTCCAGACGTTCCAGTTCCTGTTCCAGTCCAGGTTGACCTCCCAGACCTCCTGCAGGCTGTCGACATCCTGCACAGAGAATAAAATACAGTTAAACAAAAACTAGTGATTATAAAAATGAAATACTACTAAAACTATGGAGCAATGGAGTTTGTGTAAACTACTTACTATAATTATACATTAGACTGGACAAATGATTGTAGCAAAAATATTTTGTCTAAAACCATTAAAATATTGCAGTTTAGATGGTGCCTGGGTGTACATTCAACCTCTGTATACTAATTTTCAGTTAGGATAAAGGATAAAGACCTTTTCCAGAATCTTTATGGCTCTAAATGGAGGCTGCTCTATTTTGAAGAAGCTCAACCCCTGAAGGACGGTACTTTCTTCCTGTCTGAGAGCCTCCAACTGATTGCGAAACCCTACTATCTCCTTCATGGCCAAATCACAGCCCAGCGAGCTGTTGAAAGGACCTGCAATAGCACATGAATGAATGTCATTAGATTTACTTGAAGAACAGACACATAAATATATATATATACATATAATACATATACACATAAAAACAAAAAGACATGAAATGTCCCAACACAGTCTGATGAGGTTAGCCACATCTGAGTTTAGAGAAAAAGACAGAACAACATAAATGACCTGTTTGACCAAAGTCCTTCAAAGCCAGTTTGGTCTTTTCCCTGAAGTCCTGAGAGGAGAGGAGGAGGTTATTCTTAAATTTCTCCTTCTGCTCCTGTAGCGTCTGGTCACAGTCAACTAATTTATGCTGGAACAAATCCCACTCTCCATTCAGCCTGCCATGCAGATCCTGCACCTGTGGACAAGAGCAGGATGTGGTCATAGCTCATTAGGGCAACACACTTGATTCTTTTCAACATTATAACAGTCCATGTAGTGAAATTCTGTGTGTGTGTGTGTGTGTGTGTTTGCGTGCGTGTCAGTGCTCTATTCCTGGGGACCGTTTTACCTCTGCTTCCACAAAAACTTCGTATTTGTCCAAAATTGCAAACTGGTCATGGATGAGGTGAATCTGAGCTTCTGTCTTGGGTAAGTTTGTCTGGAGAGTTTCCAAGAGCTTCAGCTTCTCAGCAAGTTCATTCAGTGTTACAGGAGGTTTTCTCAAGCTAAAAACACACATTCAAAACCATGAAATAACCATGAATGTGGATTTCTTTACTATTTTATGCTCATACCTGTGACTGTTTTAGCAGCCATTTTATACATACACACACATATATATATATACAGTATATATATATATATATATATACACACACACACACACACACACATATATATATACATACACACACACATACATACACACATACACACACATACATACATACATACATACATACATACATACATACATACATACATACATACATACATACATACATAACATAACATAACATATTAGAGTGTAATATATATGAGACTTTTCAGATATTATCCCAAGAAGGATTTAGTTACATATATTGAAAGGTTTCAGTCTAAATATAAATCATATGTGAGCTACTGTTAAGAGCTTATGCTCAATGTAAAGCTGTTTTGAATGAAATATCTTTGCCCAACCTGTCACTATGTTGCATCATTGCGTAGAGCTCCTTCAGCCGGCCAGTGGCTTTGTTTTTGAGCAGCTGTGTGAACTTAATTTGCCACTCGTTGCAGTGCTGTACCAGTAAGGACTTGAGTGGTGAACAATCAATCTGAACTGCCTGAATGTTCACCAGAGTGTCTTCCTGCTCAATAGTGTTGGCCTTCTCAGTATACCTGGAAAAAGCAAAGTTGACCTACATTATGTTATACAGAAAGCATTTCTTGCAGAACCCACCATATTTAGAAAAGGCACCAGTGCTTTGGTATCTTATGATGAGGAATGATCATACCTGTTTAGATCCGCATCAAAGGAAGACACGGGTGTGTTTAGCCTCCCGTAGCGTTGAACAAAGGAGTCCTTGTCTGTCTCCCAGATACCCTTGTATTTGTCCCAGCTCTTCCTGTAGATGTATATCTGCTCCACAATGGCTGACATCCCTGCAGTAACTGCAGCTTGAATCTTCCCTATCTCCTCGTCCTGCCCTAAAGGGTGTCAACAGAAAAATTAAGAGGTAACCATTTACCTATTCAATTCAAATTCCCTACAGGGATGAATAAAGTAAATCTTGAATCTTGAATCTTGTTTAAATTCTCCGTTTCAAATGTCTGTTATTGATGTTGTACACAAGCTCACTTTTATCAAGGTAAAATACTGTGTATGTTCATGTTTAAAGAAAATAACTTCATCACATTTTTTCCTTAAAAACTAATTTAAATTGAAAGAGATTATAATTCAGATTTTTTTCAGTTAAGATCTTTATTGGCATCAAGTTAGTTATCAAAAGGCGACCAAGTCAATGTAGGTTCCTGATCTCCTTGATGGTCAACAGCTCTGAAATAAACAGAAGTGTGTGTAGATTGGAAACACAAACCTATGCTGATGTGTATGGGCTTCTCCTGAGATTCTTTACAGGAGATGAGTTCAGGTAACCGTTTAAATTCTGAGATGGTGCCGATGAGCTGAGGCAACATGTTGACATTCTTCTCAAGCTTTTTGAGCGATGGGGAGAACTCAATCTTCACAAAGAGAAGAGAGTGAGTGTAAGGGGAGAGTGGGCGAGAGAGAATTTGACTGCTTGACCATTGTGTGTATAAAGGAGACAGCATAAATTCACATGTTTAAGATTTTATTTGGTTCTGACATGCTACTCATTAACTTTTCTGGCTGCTCAACTACAGGTTATGTACTTTACTAGAAGGATAAAAGAGCAAACAAATCTGACCACAAGACCTGCCTGGGCTAGATGGCTTTGTGGTTGTACCTTTGGTGTGGCAGTAGGAGATGCCTGACGCAGGGTTAACAGAACTTTGAACAGGGGACTCAGGGATGTCTTGTTGTCTCCACTCACAGCTCGACACAACTGTGTCATGCACTGCTTGATATTGCTTCTCAAGGCTTCCTCCACTATATGGTCCACCTTCTTGGCATAGGTCTCAAAGTGATTTTGGACCTTCAAATAGGAGGAAAAATATATAAATGAAGCAAAAGTACAAACTTTATTTATCATCTCTTTATTGTAAAACATTTAAAAACAGTCTTAGTTTTTTATGTTTCCGTGTTTAATATGTTTCTATCTTTTCTATGTTTAATGTTAATTAGTGATTAGCATAATAAATCAGCTTCTGACCTGGGATCCATCTTTAGAGAAGAAACTGTAAATCAGAGTCATGAACTGAACAATGTTGCCGTGTGCTGAGCGTAGTATTTTGAGTTGATTCTGTTGGTGAGTCTCTTGGGCATCCTCGAACTCTAAGTTCCTGAAAGTGGGAAACAATAAAGACTTGCACGACAATAGAATAAAAGGATTCTGTCCCTAATTAATCAGAATATTTCATTCCGAAGCTGATTTTGATGGCTACCTGTATATCGTCTTTCCATCCAACGCAATCAGGAATGTTTCACTCATCTGCTGACAGAGACTGGAGATGGAGAGATTGATGGATTTATATCTAGAGATGAGAGCCTGGAACTGAAGAGAAGAGAAAAGAGAAAGAACTCATCACAGCGACATCAACGAACACTTGTCAGTGATTACAAGATAAACTCACTGAAATAAAACCGGAATCAGACATTTGGGCTTACAATACATGAGACCAAAATACTAAGCTACTGAGGTTTTAAAATCTATTTTGAGAATCTTGAGTCATTTTCCTCTACTTTCTTCTGTGGCTTGACACAACAAAATGTGTTCTAACCTTGTCAACATGCACAATGCAGTCTTGGATGAAGTCTTTTGCGGTTCCCATAAATGACCACATGACCTTTGTCAAGCCTGGGCAAATCTTTGTATCCAAAACATTAATGTAGCCCTGAAAGAGACCCATCTCATCCCGGGACAGCAGACCAATGATTCTGATACACAACAGAAGTTCAAGACAACAAGTATATTAATATTTGATTTAAATACATAAAATTTGGAATATTTCTAAAGGGGCTGTTGTGAAATGTGTTAGGCTGCCACATCATGTTCCTGGAGGAGAGGAGTGGAACACTATAGAAAGACAAGAGATTATATGCAAGTGTGTACATGTGAGTGTGTCACACCTGTTGTAGTTCTTAATAAGCAGCAATGTTTCCTCCCTCAGGCCTTCCAGCTCTTGCCTGTGTTGGTAAATGTCACTTGCACACTGAGGAATCTCATATCTAAGTTTATCCCATTTGTGAATCTCAGAGAACAAGTCCAACAACTGGCTGGAAAAAAAGGAAGGACTAATGACAAGCTGGGCATTGTGTTTCTAAAGGTCAGTTATGTATTTTAGCAAATAATGCTTGAATAATTCCACTTTGAGGTGATCTTATACACAACACAGTTAGGTCTCTCAAATCAAATCAATCTTTATTCATATAGCGTCTTATACAATCAAAATTGTTTCAAGGCGCTTTCCAGAATCCCAGGGCCTAACCCCAGAAAAGCAACAGTGGCAAGGAAAAACTCCCTTGGAGAGGAGAGTGGCAAGGAAAAACTCCCTTGGAGAGGAGAGGAGAGGAGAGGAGAGGAGAGGAGAGGAGAGGAAGAGGAGAGGAGAGGAGAGGAGAGGAGAGGAGAGGAGAGGAGAGGAGGAGAAGAGGAGAGGAGAGGAGTCTTCTAGGAGGAGAGGAGGAGAGGAGGCTAGGAGAGGAAACCATGACCCAGTGGGGTGACAGAGGCCTGTCAGGTGATCATGTTTCCGGACCCTGGCAGCCTTGGCCTATAACAGCATAGCTCTGAGAGAGTTTAGGCTGAACTCTTCTGTGGCTGTGCGACAGTGAAAGAGCAACAGGAACCATAGACCAGGCATAGATGTACAGCATATAGTAATGGCAACTAACTCACTTGTCAAAGTTGAGGTCCAGCTTTGTGATATTATCCTTGCAGCGTACCATCAGGGGCTGCTCCAGTCTCTTCAAGTACTGCACCTCCAGGTTCTGGCTCCAATCAGCAAATGTTTTCCTCTCCATTTCTTCCAGAAATTGAGTTGTCTGGCTGTGGGTGTAAAGAACCTGCTCACCAGTGCACACCTCTGAGAGAAGGCCAGCTTTCCAAAGCACCTGGACAAGAAAAGAATGGAGAGTTTTTTATCAGTGTGGATCAGAACCAAATAGAAAACCTTAGTGAGCAGTTCAGCAAACCCACCTCCAGAGGTCTGGCCAAACTATGCTTGGAGTCTCTGATATACTGGACCACGTCTGCAACCTGCGGTAGCTGCTCAGGAAATGAAATGTTCTTGTTTGTTTGATCAAGAACCATTCGTAGTTGCTTCTTAAACATGTTAAAAACTTCCTCCGCCTTCTCTTGCAATGTACGTTTCATAGCCTGAGCAGAAGGATAATGGAAGATTATGAGTGGGTGGAGAAAAAAGAATGGTTTATGAATAGCAGCTCATATAATACAAACTATTCATCCACTGCAGCACATTTAGGAGGCAATGGTCACACTACATGGTCTCCACTACACTAATGTAATATCTGCTCTTGTCAGTTAGTTAATATGAGATCTTTTTTTCTTTTTTTTTCTTAATGAGATCAAGTTTCCAGATTGACTGAAGCTGTCACACAAGTTATCTGTTTACTTTTACTTATTGTTGCTCACATTGCCTGGTTATATTTAAACTTTTGGCTTTTGATTTGTTTGTTCTGGAATGTCAGATTTGTTGTAGCCAAGAACAAAAATGCAGCCATCCCATTTGAAAGAGATAAAAGATCAGCTGAGTGTGGAGGATCCACAGGTCACACCCACTTTTGTAAAGTCACTCAGACAATCCTGATGATCTAGCACCTTCTGAAAGGGCTGATACCTGTTACTTATTTACATAGACCCATTGAGTCACACTGATGTGCTTTCAATAAACAAGTGAGTGTTTCCGTTACCTCTCGAGTGGACAAAGGCTCAAATATGTCCAGAAGCCGAACACCCTCCTCTACGCTGAACACCGTGGAGAAAATGGAAGTGATCAGGGTTTGCATCATCATTTCCAGATCATTTACCGTCACACAAAACCTGTGTACAAAATAAAACACATGAATATCCCACACTGCTGCATCTTTGTACCCTCCATCAAGTCCTGTGTAACACAACCTACTTGTTGAATTCGCTACACCATTTGATGTTCAGGATGTCCAGGATGGCTTTATCACAAGACCGCAGCTTCTGCAGACTGAGGTGGAAGCTGCATTCAATCTCCAGGAGGGCACTGCTAAACTCTGGCCCCTGGGAGCCACTGAAGATGGGCAGGGGCCTCTGATGACCATCCTCCCAGCGAGCAAACTGATGCTGACAGTCACAAACCTGATAGCAGAGGAGACAAATCTCACCAACAAAAGAATTATGTGAAATACGACTAACTCATTGATGTCAGCAAAATATTTCAATAAGACACAAGTCAGCCTACAATTTTATTAATATTCTGTAAGGATGGGTCGCATTCCAGATGTGGATTGAAAGCCACACATGGAGGATCTTTTTCTCCTATATTCATGCCTTTAGTTTTTACATTTTAAAGAATGTCTCGTTGGAGACAGCCTGAGTAAGTTATATTTCAGCATGAAAAATTATTAATAAATTCACCTCAAGCAGTTCTTTAAACCTTTGAATGGAAGCGTCAACCACCACAAAAAAGCTTGTGTCATCCAGGTTCCAGTGCTTTGAAGAAAACCTTCCGTGACCAGACAACAGGAGCAGAGACAGAGGGGACATCAGGAGCAGCGCCAGAGAACACAAAAGGAGCAGCACTTCTGAAGAAGCACCAAGGTTTGGGCAAATTTTGGGTTCAGCAAAGTTAGAACTCAGCAGCTTAAAATGTAATTGAGTTGACTAAATGGTTTCAGGTTTGTAAAAAAAATGGTGAATTTTTATTTAATAGTAAGTTAGAAGTCAAAAATGTATCTATTTGCTAAAAATGCTGTAATTTTTGGTACTTTTGTTGAATCTGTGAAGCTCTACAGTAAGTCTCCCTCCAGGACTGGCAGCACCAGATGCAGTCATTGAGAATTCTCTTGCTGGATGACACGTAACCCTCAAAGATCTGATCCAGAGAGATGCTTTGTGTGCACAGACGGATGATCTCATTAGTCACCTGTAAAATAGGACCACACAACCCCATTGTCACTTTCTCTCCAGGCTTGAGCAGTCTGACACTTGGAATTGTTGTAATGGTGCTTAGAATGAAATAAAAGCAGCAACCATGAGGACAAGATCACTGATCTTCTCATTGCTGCTGTAATGGTGGTTGTTGGCCCAGATGGTGTAAATGAGATTGATAATGCGTTTCATCTTCGGGGCAACTTCACTGGGTTTGAGCTGTTCCAGCTCCTCACATGGCTTCTTCAGCAGAGACAAGAATTTCACATTTACTGCAGCCTGCTCACTGTGATCCTGCAAAACACACACAGGAAGCACAAACAAAATCAATGTTCCATGAATACATGTGTAACTTTCTACAATCAGCAAAAAAGATAAAACAAAAAAGAACCAGGAGCAACAGTAAACAATTAACAGGAAATGCAAAGAAATCAAACATTAATCTTTTGGCTTCTGAAGCCTTTCTCACTAAAGAACTCTGTAGGAGACTTGAGGTTTGGGATCAGGGTTTGGGGTCTTAGAAGATGGGAATAAGGTTCTAGTTCTCAGGTTGGACAGGAAATCATCTAACACGTCCCAGTTTTTCAAAGTAATGATAATAAATATATGATGAAATGATGAAAAGTCTAGCAATCTTACAACAATCTCACCCACTGCATCACTGACTATATTAATTTTTGTCTGGAGAACACCGTACCCACCAGGACTGTACGGCGCTTCTCTCATCCACCTCACAACATGGATTTTGGACTACCTCATAAAAAGACCACAGTTTGTGAGGGTGAAGGGCTTCAATGGGGAGTACAGAGAACTTATTCAGGACTTTGTGGACTGGAGCCTGCGGAATAACCTCCAGATCAACACCAGTAAAACCAAGGAGCTAGTGGTGTGTAACAACCCCCCGCTTGCACCAGTGAACATCCTGGGAATGGACATTGATGCTGTGAAGTCGTATAAGTAACTAGGTGTTAACCTAAACAATAACCTGGACTGGACACACAACACAGACACCCTTGTCAAGAAGGGCAATAGCAGACTGTTCCTGCTCAGAAGGCTGAGGTCTCTGCAGGGACCACTCCTGAGGACTTTCTATGACTCTAGGGTGGGCTCAGCCATCTTTTATGGAATCGTCTGCTGGTCCAGCAGCATCACAGACAGGGACAGGAAGAGGATAGACAGACTGGTAAGGAGGGCCAGCTCTGTCCTGGGATGTCCCCTGGACTCAGTGGAGGTGGTGGGAAACGGGAGGATGATGGCTAAGCTGTCATCCATGTTGAACAACATGTCCCACCCCCTACAGGACACCCTGACAGCACTGGGCAGCTCGTTAAGTGAGCGGCTGCTCCACCCTCGCTGTGTGAAGGAGAGGTGTCGCAGATTTTCCTGCCGGCTGCTGTCAGACTGCACAATAAACATAATGCCCGCTAGTCTGCAGACTAGTAGACATAAATAAATAACTGCTTTTACCACTGGACTCACACAATAACATTACAATTCTCTAATAGCATTTCAACCATTCTGCACACACTGAATATTATATATTCTAATATGTATATGGTATACACTCTCTGTACTATGTACAAATACAGTATACAAAAGGCTGATGTGTCCACTTATCTTGGATTATTATATTTATATATATTCTTTTTTTTATATATTTTCTGTTCTTATTTCATTTTTTTCTCTGCGTGTTTTTGCTGCTGTTGCACTGTAAATTTCCCCGTTGTGGGACAAATAAAGGAATCTGAATCTGAATCTGTATTGTGCATCTGTTGCAAAACTGTCCTGCTTCATTCATTTCACATTATTCCTACCTGGATTTCCTTTGTCAGCCTGAGAAAGCGCTGAACATAAGCAGACTTGAAAATCAGCAGGATGCTCAGCACATGTTTGACCTCTGGACTATGCAGCTGCTTGTCGATGTCCAACAGTTTGGTGGAGCGACTCTTCCACAAGTTCAGTTCTTGCAGTGGGCCCCAACCTTTCTTCAGCACTGATGGACCAGGCTTGTGGTCCGTCAGTGCTTCCTTTACCTGGTCTGTCCAGTGGATCATAGCAGCTGAAATTATGAAAAATATGTCAGCAACTAGTTGCAGATGCACCTCAAAAAGCTTCTGTAAACTGAAAAATTGTGTTTCCTGGAATACTGAACATGGCCAGAATAGATCTGTGAAGATGTGTGCGCTTCTTTCAGCATTTGTAGTGGAAATTTTGAACTCCTAGCTTTTATGAAATGGCATTTTCTCCTTTTCCACTGAATTTTGTGACATACTAGTTACTTTATCTGTTTTTTTCCTTTAGAAGCAATGAAAACAGAAGAAATGTAGAATAAAATAACTAAATGTACATAAAAGTGACCTGACAAACCAGGGTTCAGACCAGGATGCAGAGTTGTAGTCTTAAACACCTCTCTGCTGCTTCCATAGAACCCTCATCCACCAACAATAACACACTGTATTTAACACTATAGAGGTAGTCTCTGTTGTTGAGCAGGGGAGCGCTCTGAGCAGGGGAGCGGTCAATCACCATAATCTTATTAAAATTAATACCAAAGAACAAATTGGAGAAACTAACATCACAATTAAATGTGGACTATTAAATATTAGATCTCTTTTGTGTAAATCCCTGTTAGTGCACGACCTGATAGCGGATCATCACATTGATTTATTTTGTTTAACTGAGACCTGGCTTCAGGAGGAGTATGTTAGCTTAAATATATCTACTCCTCCTACCCATCATAACTATCATATTCCTCGTGGCACTGGTCGAGGAGGGGGAGTGGCAGCAATCTATCACTCCAAGTTATTAATTAATCCTAGACCAAAACATGGTTCCAATTCATTTGAAAGCTTGACTCTTGGCATCACCCATCTGAACTGGAAGGCAGAAAAGCCACTTTTGTTTGTAGTTGTATATCAGCCCCTTGCTGGACCACATTCAGAGTTCCTGTCTGAGTTCTCTGATTTCTTATCTGACTTGGTCCTCAGAGCAGATAAAGTCATTATTATTGGAGACTTTAATATCCATGTAGATGTCATAAATGACAGCTTTAGAAATGGCTTCATTTCTTAACTTGAGTCAGTTGGTTTCCTTTAACAGATAAACCAACCAACTCATAGCTTCAACCACACCCTTGATCTAGTTCTGACTTACGGTGTTGAGGTAGAACATGTGTCAGTGTTCCCTCAGAACCCACTCTTGTCAGACCATTCTTTGATCACTTTTACATTTATGATTAAGGATTCTTCTATACTCAGAACACAATCTTGCTATAGCAGGTGTCTAATGCTGTTGATAAGTTTAAGGAAGTGATCCCTGTGCTTATCCCAGGACCACCAAGTGCTTCTCCGGGAATCAATCATTATAATCTTAGCCCTGCAGAGGTTGACTCTATTGGTGAAGGTGCAGCAACCTCACTGAGAATCACGCTTGATTCTGTTGCCCCCCTGATAAAGAAAATAGTAAATCAGAGGAGGTGTGCCCCCTGGTATAATTCACACATTAGGACCCTCAAGCAGAAAGTGCAAAGACTAGAAAGGAAGTGGTATTCTTGTAAAATAGATAGCTACCATTTAGCCTGGAAAGACTGTCTGGCAGTTTACAAAAAGGCCCTTCATAAGGCTAGAACAGCTTATTTTTCTTCAATTGAAGAAAACAAGAACAACCCCAGGTTTCTTTTCAGCACTGTGGCCAGATTAACCAAGAGTCACAGTGTTTTAGATCCACGTATCCCTTCTTTCCTTAGTGGTGAAGACTTCATGAGCTTCTTTACTGATAAAGTTCTAGCTATCAGAGAAAAAGCTAACCAGGCCATCCCAACAACTGGACCATATCCAGATGTGCTGACTTTGGGAACATACAGGGTCTCTAATGAGCCCTTAAACTCCTTCACCTCTATATACATTTCTGAGGCGTTTTTGCAAATTCAGAAATCCAAGTACAAGATTAATTGCTGTTAATTAGTGAAAGGTACCCCGGTCCTACATGGTGGCAGTGATTAAGCCATTGCTTAAAAAACCATCACTGGATCCTGATGTATTAGCAAATTATAGGCCAATATCCAAACTTCCTTTTATCTCTAAAATTCTTGAGAAGGTGGTGGTGACTCAGTTACTGGAGCACCTGCAGAGAAACTGCCTGTTTGAGATGTTTCAGTCAGGGCTAAGAGCTCACCACAGGACAGAAAAAGCACTTATTAAAGTTACTAATGATCTTCTTATAGCTTCAGATCATGGACTGGTTTCTATGCTGGTTCTGCTGGACCTCAATGCTGCTTTTGATACAGTTGATCAGAGCATCCTGTTACAGAGACTCGAACATATGATTGGTATTAAAGGGACAGCACTAGACTGGTTTAGATCATATTTATGAGATATATACCAGTTTGCTCATGTCCATGGCGTTCCCTCTTCATACACTAGGGTTAGCCATGGAGTTCCACAAGGTTCTGTACTTGGACCAATCTTTTTCACCTTTTACACGCTTCCCTTAGGAAACATTATTCAGCAGCATGGAATAAATTTTCACTGTTGTGCTGACGACACTCAGCTATATCTATCCATGAAACCAGAGGAGACAGAGCAGTTAGTGAAGCTTCAGGCCTGTCTTAAAGACATAAAGTCTTGGATGTCTTCAAATTTCTCCTTAACTCAGGAAAAACTGAGGTCATGGTGTTTGGTCCTGAACCTCTCAGGGATAGGTTAGATCACATTATCACTAGATGGTATCTCCTTAGCATCTAGTCTCTCTGTGAAGAATCTTGGAGTAACTTTTGACCAAAATTTGTCCTTTAACTCACACATCAAAATAGTCTCTAGAAGTGCCTTTTTCACCTGAGGAACATCACAAAGATCAGGAAACTACTGACGTGGCATGATGCTGAAAAGTTAGTCCATGCATTTGTTACTTCCAGGCTGGGCTATTGTAATTCGTTATTATCAGGGTGTCCAAACAACTCTTTAAGAAGCCTCCAGCTGATCCAAAATGCTGCAGCTTCCTGTCCAGGTATGGGAGGCTGACTCCATCTCTACTTTTAAGATTAGACTTATTGTCACTAATTCCGTAGTCCCAGTTACTATCATAGACAGACAACTTATCATACTTAGGGGGTCATCTAATCATTAGGTTAACATCTTAGCTATGCTGCTATAGGCCGAGGCTGCCGGGGTCCAGAAACATGATCACCTGACAGGCTTCTGTCACCCCACCGGGAAATGGTCTCCTCTCCTCTCCTCCTCCTCTCCTCTCCTCTCTCCTCTCCTCTCCTCTCTATTCTTTCCTCTACCTGTCCTCCCCCTTCTCCTCTCTCTCTAGGTTTCTTCCTGTTAAAGGGGAGTTTTTCCTTGCCACTGTTGCTTGTTGGGGGTCAGGCCCTGGGATTCTGTAAAGCGCCTAGAAACAATTTTGATTGTTACAGACGCTATATATATAAATAAAGATTGATTGATTGATAAATTAAGTTTCATCACAGCACTTGTGATGATGGAAAAAAAATAAAACTGGGAAGAGGCAAAAAGGGAAAAAATAACTATGATTGGAGATGTAAACCAACTACTGGGGTCCACGGTTCCGGGTCGTGTGTTGTGGTCCTGCTTGCTTCTTCCTGCAGGGGGTGTGGAGGAGCCGGATGCACCTGTCAGCAATCTCCATCAGCCACCTATTTAAGGACGGAGCACCTGTCTGCCAGTGTCGGAGAGCTATCGTGTTTCCATGGTAGAGCTGATTCCTGTTTCTTCATGTTTGTTAGAACTCGTAGTAACGCTTCCCCCTGCCTGTTCAAGGTCTCCATACCGCCCTGCTGGAGGGAGGGAAGAAGGCGCAGGAGCAGACTCTCGAGTTTACTTCGCTCTGGACCTCTCTGTGCACCCCGGAAGACTGGATGAGTGCTTCTCCTGCAGTCCAGGAAGACTTTTGAACTGACCGTTTAATAAAAATTTTGGTGTTGGACATTGCTCCCACTGTGTTTGATCTGCTTTTGGGTCCAGGAAAAAACCTACTCCTAACACCAACAACCTTATAAAGGTGCATCTGAAAATTAGAAGAATGTGTGAACACAGTAAACTCACCCTCCAGCCTCTCCACAAGCTGCTTGTCCTTGCTGGCCTCCTCTGGGCTCAACTGTAGACATTCTACTGGGATATTCATAACTGTCCTTCCATCCTCCTCATATGCTTCATCTTTTCAAAAATGCAGATAGAAATAAGGGAAATTTTAGATGTTGCAAAATTGGTCTTTGTCTTCAGAGCATAAACAGTGTTCAAGGCAGAGAACCCAAGACACCAAGATGGAACACTGTCACACAGTTAGGTTTTACTAAACCAACTGTTCTTTTCTGAGACACACACCTGAGAGAAATGTGAGGAAGTCATGCATGTGCTGGTGATGCTGGTCCTTCTTGCTCTTGTCCCAGAAGGTGCTGAGGGCAACAGCTGGAGCATGCAACCAAGTCAGGTCTTGAAGAAACCTCTTGACTGGCTCACCGCGGACACTCCCACACTGCACAACTTTGTTAAAGCTCTTATCTGTAATCATGGCTCCAGGATGGCGAATAAAGTAGAACAGGTGCTCCAGAACCTGAAGGAATCAAGTATAACTTTACAGCTAAATAAACTTTTTCTAAGAAATTAGCAAACGGAATATCACTTGAATGTTTGCATCAACTACAATTAAACAGACTTAATTTATATTGAAACAATACTCCACATATTTTATTACTCTAAATAAAATCTCACAAACACATTCATTAATATCTATCAGACAAGAATGTGCCAAATATGAAATAAATATGTCTTCTATACCAGTAACGGAGCAGAAGAGGCCACCTGCAGCCTTCCATCACTGTCCATGTAAACCAGCAGCGTTGTGATTGTGGTGTCCATAATAAACTCATCCAAAGCTTTGTGATTCTCTGCTGTCCACAACGCTTCATTTAGACCAGGAAGAATAACACAGCGCTTCAACAGCTAGGGTTAGGAGTTAGGGGTTGGGGGTTAGGGTTATAGGAAAGGGTTAAGAGTTCGGGATTTGGATTAGAGTTAAAGTTAAGGGTTAGGGATAGGGGTAAGGGTTTAGGGTGTAGGGTCAGGGTTAGGGTTAGTGTTAGTGTTATGGGATAAGGGTTAGGGTTAGGAGTTAGGGTTAGGGTTAGGGTTAGTGTTATGGGATAAGGGTTAGGGTTAGGAGTTAGGATTAGGGTTAGGGTTAGGGGTTAGCATTAGAGTTAAGGTTAGGATTAAGGGATAAGGGTTAGGGTTAGTGTTAGTGTTAAGGGATAAGGTTTAGGGTTAGGGTTACAGTTAGAGTTAGGGGTTAGTTAAGGGATAAGAGTTAGGATTAGGGGTTAAGGGTTAGGGTTAGAGTTAAGGGTTAGGGTTAATAGTTAAGGATTAGGGTTAGTGTTAGGGTTAAGGGATAAGGGTTCATTTTAGAGATAGGGTTAAGAGTTAAGGGTTAAGGGTTAGGGCAGACAAATGTTGGGGCAAATGAGGGGTTAAAATGAAAAGAGGGGAGAGAACAACATAACTGGTTATTCAATGACAGAAGGTAAAAAAAGAAAAACAAAAATGTATTGATTCATTGATTAAGTTACACAAAATCCACCTCTCTCTCGCTCTGTCTAGTGTGTGGGCTTGTCAGAACAGGGTTCAATCAATTGAAAAATCTATCAATTATGTGACACCTCTCACTCACCTTCCTTATCTTTTCTTCCGGCATGTGACATCTGTTCTTCCTCTCTTCATCTTCCTTGGCAGCAGCCTTTGTAGAATCTTTTGCCAGTTCTCTAACGGTCCGTTTGTTCAACTGCCTTTTCTCGCTCTCAGTCAGTTCCTCTGTAGAAAACAGGTACCGGTAGTCTTCCCCCTTAATCTCTGCTTCTGACACCTCCATCTTCTCTGCTTCTTTCTTTTTAAGATCCTTTTTAGGATACTTACTCATCTCTGTAACCTGAAAAGGAAAAACAAAAAAAATATATATATATATTGTGTGTGTGTGTGTCAAACCCAGAAAGATGACAACAGACCCACCAAGGGCTTAGACTGAACAATACTGGAAGAGTATTTGGGAGAAAGGGGCAACACACAACACTAATGCAACACAATGGCTACAAGACTTACAGTCAGAGCACAGCCAACTTCCAGAACAAGACCCAGTAGTCATCACCTTAGCAGACATCCAAACAAGAGTGTCCAACATGAAGAGCTGGATAGCACCAGGGCCCAATAAGATCCACGGCTACTGGCTTAAGAAGCTGACTGCACTCTATGAACGCCTGGTAGCACAGATGAACCAGCTTTTAACATCAGGGAACCACCCAGAGTGGCTAACCCAGGGCCGGACCTGAGGCCCATAACTTGCCTCAGCACCACATGGAAGCTCCTATCAGGCATCATAGCGACTAAGATCAGCAGGCACATGGATCAATACATGAGCAGAGCGCAGAAAGACATAGGCAACAACACCAAAAGTGACAAGCACCAGCTATTGGTCAACAAGGCAATCGCCCAGGACTGTATGACACGGCATACCAACCTGTGCACTGCCTGGATTGATTACAAGAAAGCCTATGACTCATGGGTCAGCATCAGATGCAGCATATATCAAGGAGAAGAGAAAAGGTGATCACAACTGATGTGGTTGAACTACCTGAAGGGAACATCACAGATGTGTAGGATAGCTACAAATACCTAGGGATCCTGCAGGCAAATGGTAACCATGAGGAGGCAGCTAGGAGGTCAGCCACAGCTAAATACCTATAGAGGTTAAGGCAAACCCTGAAAAGTCAGCTAAATGGTAAGCATAAACACCTACACCCTGCCAGTAATCAGATACCCTGCTGGCATAATACCTTGGCCGCTGGAAGAGATACAAGCCACTGACATCAAGATAAGGAAGCTCCTCACCATGCATGGAGGGTTTCACCCTGAGTCCAGCATTCTGAAGATGTACAAGGAGCGAAAGGAAGGGGGGCGAGTAATAGTAAGTGTCCAAACTACTGTCCAGGAGGAAACAAAAAGCCTCCGAGAGTACATCAAGAAGATGGCCCCCACTGACCGGCTGCTGAGCGAATGCCTCAGACAACAAAAGCCCACCAAGGAGGAGGAGCCTGAGGGGCTATCATGGAAGGATAAGCCCCTGCATGGTACGTATCACTGACAAATTGAGGAAGTGGCCGATATCGAGAAAACCTACCAGTGGCTGGAAAAGGCCAGACTGAAAGACAGCTCAGAGGCACTACCCATGGCTGCACAAGAACAGGCCCTGAACACCTGAGAAATAGAGGCCAGGGTCTACCATACCAGACAAGACCCCAGGTGTAGGCTGTGTGGAGACGCCCCTGAGACAGTCCAACATATCACAGCAGGGTGCAAGATGTTGGCAGGCAAAGCATACATGGAGCGCCATAACCAGGTAGCTGGCATAGTGTACAGGAACATCTGCACTAAGTATGGACTGGAGATCCCAGGGTCCAGGTGGGAGACACCCCCAAAAGTGCTGGAGAAGAAGCAGGCCAAGATCCTGTGGGACTTCCAGATCTAGACTGACAAGACAGTGGTGGCCAATCAGCCTGACATAGTGGTGGTAGATAAACACCAGAAGACAGTGGTGGTGATAGATGTAGCAATCCCAAGTGATAGCAACATCAGAAAGGAGAGGACCCGAGTTTGATGGAAAGAGGCACCGCCCAGGAGGGTGAGGAAGAGATTTTTTTTTATATACACTGCTCAAAAAAATTAGAGGAACACTTCGAAAACACATCAGATCTAAACGGGGGGAAAATGATCTTGAATATCTTTCCTGATAAAAAGTAGGTGATGTATTAGTAACAAAATGATACCACATATGTCCCAGAGGTGTTCTATTGGGTTTAGGTCAGGTGAACGTGGGGGCCAGTCAATGGTATCAATTCCTTCATCCTCCAGGAACTACCTGCATACTCTAGCCACATGAGGTCAGGCATTGTCTTGGACCAGGAGGAACCCAGGTCCCACTGCACCAGCGTAGGTTCTGACAGTGGGTCCAAGGATTTCATCCTGATACCTAATAGCAGTCAGGGTGCCATTATCTAACCTGTAGCTGTCTGTACGTCCTTCCAGGGATATGCCTCCCCAGACCATCACTGACCCACCACCAAACCGGTCATGCTGAATGATGTTGCAGGCAGCATAACGGTCTCCAAGGCATCTCCAGAACCTTTCACGTTTGTCGCATGTGCTCAGGTTGAACCTGCTGTCATCGGTGAAGAGCACAGGGCGCCAGTGGCGTAGTTGCCAATTCTGGTGGTCTACGGCAAATTCCAATCGAGCTCTATGGTGCCGGGCAGTGAGCACAGGGCCCACTACAGGATGTCGGGCCCTCAGGCCACCCTCATGGAGCCTGTTTCTGATTGTTTGGTCAGAAACATTCACACCAGTGGCCTGCTGGAGGTCATTTTGTAGGGCTCTGGCAGTGCTCATCCTGTTCCTCCTTGCACAAAGGAGCCGATACCGATCCTGCTGAGGGTTTAAGGACCTTCTACAGCCCTGTCCAGCTCTCCTGGAGTCTCCTGGAATCTCCTCCATGCTCTTGAGACTGTGCTGGGAGACACAGCAAACCTTGCAACAGCACGTATTGATGTGCCATCCTGGAGGAGTTGGACTACTTGTGCATCCTCTGTAGCATCCAGGTACTGCACCATGCTATCAACAGCGATGGAGGAGTTGGACTACTTGTGCATCCTCTGTAGCATCCAGGTACTGCACCATGCTATCAACAGCGATGTTGGAGTTGGACTACTTGTGCATCCTCTGTAGCATCCAGGTACTGCACCATGCTATCAACAGTGATGTTGATCCAAGCCAAATGAATAACTACAGCAGTAGAAAGTCAGACAGTAAAAAATCAGCCAAAAGAGATGAGGAGGGAAAAAAGTATCAGTGGCTGCAACCTGGAAAGCCATTCCTGTTTTGGGGGCCATCTCATTATTGCCCCTCTGATGCACCTGTTGTTGATTTCATTAACAACAAAGCAGCAGAAACTGATTAACAACCCCCTCTGCTACTTAACTGACAGATCAATATCCCAGACGTTTGACTGATTAAAAAGTGTTCCCCTAATTTTTTTGAGCAGTGTACACACACACACACACACACACACACACACACACACACACATATATATATATATATATTTTTCAGTCTTTTTAGGAGAAGTTTACAATAATAATAGTTACGGGTGATTCCACAGAAATTATGACTGTTATCTCACCTTATATTTTGGATTTCTTTCCATAGTTGCTGATTGCGGTTGAAGTTAATTGATACAATAGATACAGTGGGCAGTTGTAATAAAATGGAACATAGCTGTAATATAGTATGTGGCTTTGTATAAAAGCTCCTTTGACCTTTTATCATAGAAAGGTTATAATTTGAAGCTTCTATCCTTAGACTTTACTTTGTTCCTATGCTGCATGAGGTCAGGTTTGAATAATGGTAAATATGACTGGAGCTTTTTCCCTCCATTTATTTTAGGCCACAAATTTGCAGAAATATTTCTTGGACATTGTTGCTGAAGCATAGAAAGGTCAGACCCACCAGTCCTAGTGAAGCCATATGTTTTAGTTTTTCTTGTGAACGTGTTACTAGCAGGACTAGTTACCAAACTTTGCAACAAAATAATTGAGTTAGAAAAAGGTATTATGCTGGGATCGTCTTTGTACTGGGAATTCATGAAGAGGCCCAGAAATTATTACAGTAAAAATCTAAACTAGGCCTTACCTGTGAGAGGGACTTAGGGGACCCCCCTTCCATTTTAGTACTTCAAGTTCTGGAATACACATCTTTGGTGGGAAATACTGAACATAGCAGTTATTTAGTTTCATAAAGTTTTAACAAATTCGTTTTGTTTGTTTTTTTGTTTTATGTTTTTTTTTTTGGGGGGGGGGGTGCAAATTATACGTTTATCAGTTATAGATATAAGTAATGTGGTCGCAATCAAAAGTTTGGGGATTTTCTTAAAAAGTGGGCGAAAGTAATAATGTGAAAGTTCACTTACCGTTTAAACTTTTACGGATGCTGTACAATAATTTGACGCTGCATTTTAACCTGTTCAGTTGTGTCTAAAAGGTATTACGGTTGCCTAGGAAACCCTTTCGACTGCATTTGAACCGGAAGTAGAATCAACAAGTTTTTCCGGTCACTGAGCCTTTGATCTGCTCACGGAACACACTCTGGTTACTTCGAGCAGTAGAATTTCTTATTACGTTGCCGTTATTCATTGCCAAGTCTAGAACAGTGTTCATCGGGAACAAAAATGTTTGATTATAAACATTCTATTTTGGTAAAGGTTTGATTGCATTATTAAAAACTACAAGGTTAAGCAACCGAGCTTAATCCAGAGTAGATGTTTTCTTTAACTGAGTGAATTATCGACCATTTTCCGCTGTGATTTCAATAAGCGTGTAATAAATTATATAATCTTACATAAACAAAAACAATTTTAAAGTGTAAGTCAAGGAGGCTGTTCTTGTTGTCTAATCTTTATAATCAGTTGATAACATCATCATTGAACTTTATAAGTTGTTTTCAGTGTTTTAATTAATTCACTCTCAGCCAATCAGCTGAAAGTGATGGGCGCCTCTCTGGCTCCCCCCGCTGAACTGTTGTTGACCAACAGGCCCTACTGTCAAAATGTATTTGTCTTACGTGTCCTTCCCTGTACTTTTGACTCTATTAGTCATGCTTAAAGTAGGTGTATTAGATTCTTATTCTGGCTTGACACTCTTCTTTATTCTGTCCCAAATGGTCTGCTTAATGCTCAATGCAGGCTGCAGCAGGTCAGTCATATTTCAGAACACATTAAAATTATATGTTCAGAATTCTAAAAATGTCTAATGGAGACAATTTCTGGTTTGAAATGGTTCTCATAAAATAAATTACTCTGTCATTTGGTTCACACGGAATTAAAACAACTAACAGGACAGAAAAATGATGTTAATGAATGTTATTTATTTTCTTTGTGGACACATTTTCTCTGACATTTAATATCACAAAAGTGTTAAGAAGATCATAAAGCTTTACAAATGACAACAACCTAACATAAACCAGCCTGTACAGATTTACCGTTCCCTTGATGCAACACAACTGTTAGAACCGCTTAGAATAAATTGCAGACTTTTTAGAATACAACCGAAGTATCATAATGAAAACACAGAAGTTCCCCATCTGTGTCTTCACCACAGACTCCACTTAATTTCACAAGCAGTTCCTCACATTTATGGAACAGTTTCTGCTCATTAACATTGCGAGCAGCCACGGCTGCAGAAACATGATCACCCGACAGGCCTCTCTCACCCTGCTGGGTCATGGTTGCTCTCCTCTCCTCTCCTCTCCTCTCCTCTCCTCTCCTCTCCTCTCTCCTCTCCTCTCCTCCTCTCCTCTCCTCCTCTCCTCTCCTCTCCTCTCTCTCCTCTCCTCTCCTCTCCTCTCCTCCTTTGTTTTTTATAATTTTGTTTTTGTAATTATATGTTTGTCGATTGCAGTTTTTGCTCAGTGTGAAGCTGTTTTCACACAAAACAGGCACCACGCTGTAATCTGTCACTTCACATCCAGTAAATTCAGTAAAAACAGCAGTGGTCCTCAGTGAGGGACCCACATTTCTGACCCCAGACCAGCAGCTGAGCTGGATCAGTTGCAGCCATCCAGAATCTTTATCTCAGTGCAAATGGACGAGAATTCCCATTGTGAATAAAATCTACTCCAGTTTACTAAGAGATGTTAATGAAACACCAGAGGTTCAGCACGAACAGAATAAAACAAGCCTAGCCTAGCTGACAGATAAAGAAAGAAATATAAATGTATACATAAAAAACCGACACTAGATGACGCCAGAGACACCGACGAGTTTACCATAACAGGTGACGATGAGTCAACCTCGTTTACTTATGGATGTTCCCGATGTTCATGAACGCCACAGACACAAGAGCCACTGTGGTCGTGGTGCGTTTGGGGACTTCAGTCAAATGTGGGCACAGCGGACACGTGAAGGCAGCTGCTGAGGCGTGTCTGCGCACATCTGTTGTGGATAGACAAGACTTTTAAATAACTTAAATATTTTTCGCTTCCTTTTTCACTGTAAGGGAAATGCCCACAATCCACAGCTGACATGTTCCATTCTGCAGGAAACTAATCCAACAGGTTCTGACATGTATCCTGATTAAGGATAGTTTTCCACTGTTTTGTCAACAGGTCGTGAGTCAGAAATAAAGCTGTGGTGGATTTGGCACATCTCTGACCGCCAGACTAGCAGAGAAAAGCCTCTGAAAGCTCAGTTTTGTTGGCAACAGCGCTGGGAACGCGAACCATTGAGGTCATGTGGATGTGAGTGTGTGGTCCGGGCATGAGGCTGAGACAATGATGTGATGGATGTAACTGAATGTGGCCTTTGTGTTGCTTCAGCATTTCCCAGAAGAAGAGCCTGTTGAGCCATGACCTGACTGGGAAATGACCATCAGAGCTGCTCCTCAGTGTGTCAAAGTACTGCAGGAGCTGAAGTACACCATGACACTGCAGTAATTTAGGTTTAGCGACAATTCATTTGTTCCGGCCTCACCAATCCATGATAGAAGCAGGAAGTGTCAGCAGGAAGCAGAATACTAGAACTGTACTATGTGCAGCAAACAGACCTGTGTTGTTAATATAATAAATAACTACACATTATGTACTTTGTGACGTTGCAGTACCACCCTGTTCCATTTCAGTATAATTCTGAATATGAACTACCCCACAACAACAATACTGTTCTATGAAAATAGAGCATTATCATGTCATCACATTAACTCATATATCATAATACCTGAACCCTGAGGGTCTGATACAACTGTAAAAGCCTGTAAACATCGAGTTGCAGGGCCGTTTATTCTGCAAACCTGACGGTGACACAAAACTCCTTTTTGGTGAATTATTAGAGCTGCTGTCTTTACATCCTTTCATCTAGGATATATGATGAGCGCAGCATCTGAGTTGGTGCACACATATTCATGCAGCAGCTTCTGTCTGTCCTCAGCAGACAGCCCCCTCACTTCAGAACAGTTTTGTTATTTTATAGCTAATAACACAACCATGACATTTCCTTCACCCCAACAAGACAAGAGTCAACAAATGTTGTTTGATTAGAAGAAAGTGAATTTAGTTTAATAAGATGTGAATTTAACGTGTATATGGACCGACCGATTTATATTGTTCTTGTTTATATCATTTAAATAATATAGATTAATTAATAACCCAATAAATAAATAAGGCACCGAGCAAGAAATGATGTCAAGTAAAAAGTAAACCGACACGTTGCTAAATGTGAGGAATAATGAAAGCGAAGCAAAATTAAAAAAAAAAAAAAAAAAAACAGGACTAAATATGAACCACTGGCGCTATTTCCTAGTTTAAGTGTCTTGTCTCTTGATATTCGATAACATGTCCGGACGGGCGGGACCTCTGATCACGTGATCTCACTTCCGCGGTGTGGCATGTTTGTGTCGTCACTCGTTTTCTCACAGTATTATTTTTTTCGGGAATCACTTGAACGCACCATAACCTGGCTGTCTAGAGCTGTGGACCGAGCGCTGCTCACGAGAAGTGAAAGTGACAGTAGAAGAAGAAAAGAGATTAAAACAGGCGTTGAGAACCCGGTCAGAACCCGCAGCTCTGCTGAATTACACTTTAGATGCTGAAGATCCGGTAACAGACGGGACATAAACAGACGACAGACATGGTGAGACAGAACAAAGTTAATATTTACTAGACCGATCATAAAGTGTGTCTTTATAGGCTCAACACGCAAGCGTTTCTTCTAGAAAAAATGTATTTTAGGGTACTTAAGTGTTGAGTCCAAAATAATACTGTTGTTTTTGTTTTGTTTTTTACTACAAGTAATGTACCGTATTCAGAGTTAAAGGAGAACTCAAATTAAATCCATTTGCTGTCTGTAAAACTTATGTTGCCTGATATTTTGCTGAATAATAAGATTTTAAACAATAAACATGCACAATGGCACAATGTTACAAACAGAACAGAAACACAACAACAAAAAACGCTCATGACTTAAGAGTTTAGTAATGGAAGCACATGGAAATGTATTTTATCTTATTGTTTTGTTGTCCTCTTGTACAAACAGACAAAAGACAAGTTCTGCAAGTAATGTGCATGTAATATATTATCAGTCTTTTAAGCAGTCAGTCAGTCTGCACTGTTGATATGGTTTAAAAGCACTACAGCAGAAAAAAGTGCAGCAAATAAAAGAATTGTTTCACAGCTTTGCTGACATCTTTTTAGCTGAAGTCCTGAATCAAGAATGCAGTTTTGGCTTCAGTCACAATCAGGAATCTACATGTCAGCCTTCAATTCATGTGAATCAACGTAGCTCATTAAAAACAGAAGATTCTTCTGTTTGAACTGGACAAACATGAGGCAATGCTTTAATGACCTTGTTATTATATGATGTGGGTGTGGTTTCCATGGATATGCCAGGTATAAGAATGCTGGCAGAAGGAGAGAGAGGGAGAGAAGGAAGGAAACAAGGAGGGGAACTGCAATGGGCAACAGTTCCTGTGTTCTAGACTCCATGGGTGGAATTTTAAACACGACTATTGTTCAAACACACGTTTGGGGGCCACAACTGAGATATGTGTCCTTCTGAGGCGGTGCGGGCATAAAAACTGTTTCACATGAATTTATGTCTGAGCTGCAGTTTTAAAAGGTTCAGAGAAGAAAAAGCTGTTTTGTTCTTTCTGTTGGTTTCCTCTTCCTGTCGACTCTTGAGATGGCAGCTTCCGTGCGTGGCTCATGGGGTCAAGGTGAAGGAGACCTGTCAGGACACTCCTAACCTGGAGGTTAATGTGAACTGTGAACATCCTGCTCCACAACTGTTGTTACATGGAAATTTATCAGATAGGTGGAAAGAAGCTCTTGCTGCTCCTTTTAGTTAATAAGCAGCCATCCAGTCTGGTTGTAACCTGTTTTTGATGTGTTGGGGGGGAAGCAAACGGTCCCTGCTCATGTTACCAACCAGAGACACTCAGTCCACAGCAAAACCAAACTAAAAGTGAAATAGCATCATGAAGAAGTGAGTATACAGCGCCGCACATCTGAAATTAACCCTTCTAAATAGCGGCTCACCTTCACTTCTGAGAGGCTCATTTGAGAAGTACGTTACTTCAACTAATGGATGTCTGTCTGGTTCAGTGTTGATTCAACACAAACCCCAGCAGGAAGTGTGTCGGCTGCCTTTATCAAAAAGCCATGAAGGCAGATCTGTATCAGACACGTGTGGGGAGAAACTCTAAATCCAGCAACTCAACAAAGAAATCTTTCATTCTCACAGGCAAACAGGAGTTTATAGTGTTTTTGATGGTTGTGTTAAAACTGGACAAACCAGTTTAAACGGTGCTTGTTAACTGTTGGTGATCACACGATTGTGAAGCAAGACTGTGCAGCAGCAGCTGTCAAGCTAAAATTCACCACAATCTTTTATAACAGGAAATGCTTTTCCTCCAGATTTTGCTAATTTTCTGGTCCTCTGTGAGGAGGATTTTCCAGATGACGTCCAAACATCTTACGTTAACCTGAAGCCACATTAGGCTGTCACAATCAAGAATCTAAGTTCTTCCATGTGTTTGGGTCTTTTTGATGGCGCCGTGTTGTTGGGCAGGAGAATGGGAAGAGTCGCCTGCAGCAGAGGCAGGAGGAGGTGGAGGAGGTGAAGGTCATCATGCTGGAGAACCTGAATAAAGCTGACGAGAGATCTGGCAAACTGGATGACCTGGAGGATCGAGCTGATCAGCTGCTGGCAAAGGTAAGCTGCTGTGATGGAGCTGCAGCTCCAACAGGGGCTGATTAACCTACAGACATCTGGGGCAGGAAACGTCATATTCAGAACTATAAATACTCCTTAGGTGGAGCTGCTCAGGAAAACAAATGTACAATTTACATCCTGATTGTGTTTGATGGCACTATTTTTAGAGAGGCATTTCCTATTGTTCCCTAAGATGAATAAAGTAAGCTGGTGTCCCGGGTACGGCTGAGGGAGTCCAGGACATGCCAGCAGGCACATGTCCGTTCTGGGGTCAGCAGGCAGGTCGTGTCGCTCCCATGTTGAGCAGTTTGCTGCTCTGGCATCAGCTGCTATTTTTAAAGCAGCTCCAATGACACGATGGTGGCTGAATTATTATAGTAGACCAATGTGGTGCTGCCCTCTGATCAGCACATTAGCTGCTTCAACTGATTGCTTTGGTCAAACAGCTTCATTTAAATGTGGCTCCCTCTTACTGGCATCGTTTGACTGGTTTTAGTTCTGCCAAAGAGAACAAATTCAGGATGTCTGTGTAGATTCTCAATCATCAAGGTCATTGTATCCAAGGTAGTTTTCTCTGTCAACTGGACTGGGTTTCTTCTCTTGAAAATGTTTTGCCTTCTATCCAGAAGGCTTCTTCAGTTCTGAAATATATATAACTATATTTTCAAGCTCTCTCCCCAGCGATTTCAGAACTGAAGAAGCCTTCTGGATAGAAGGCGAAACGTTTTCAAGAGAAATTCTGGATCTTTTTTGCTAACTTCTAGTTGAATGGTGTAGAGTTTCAAGGTGGGCTGTTTGTTGATCCCATTAAGGACCACAGTTTAACAATGAACCACTTGCATGTGAACATCTGTGTGTTTCCCCCACAGAGCAAAACTTTCGAGAAGAAGGCCAACCAGGTGAAACAGAAGAAAAGAACAGAAAACAACAGGATGAAAGTGGTGGCAACTGTGGTGGCCGTGTTCATCGGCGCCATCATTATTGGAGTTATAATCTACGCCATCGTCACCAATACAGAGCAATAGCTCCTCTACTGGTCGGATAGGACTGAGACAAAGTGGGTGGACACAGAATGAGGGGATGTGGGACATCTCTGCATTCTTTCTTTGTATAGAGCTTATTTATGGGAACGTTGGTCCCACTCGTCATCAAAATAGTTCATATGGTACCATTGGCACTCAGTTGCTTTAGTGTGTTTGCCTTCATGTTGGAAATGAACACATGGGATCTTTACAATTTAAAGGTTTAGCAAAGCACATTAGACTGCTAGCTTTGTATGTTGTCCATGAGCAGCGCTCAGAGGGACAGAAGAAGTGATCAACTGTGTAAGATCACAGCAGAGCGAGAACAAATAGTGGCTCTAGAATGGTGTTTCAACAAGTTACATTTCCACTGTTCAGAAAAGTCACGTTTGTCCTAAATATGGGCATAAATATTTAACATGAAGTCCACACTTCACACCCTCATAATTGGCTCATGTTTTTAATCAACCCAACAATCTTTATAAATATCACTCACTGGCTAATCACAAACCCAAAGATTTTATTCTTCCAGGATTGGAACATTTTAAATATCAATATATTTCATCTGTAGCTGTGCTAAAGAGAACGGTGATCCCTGCTGGCCGACACCTTCACCGCACCCTTATTCGACATGTATCGATTGTAAAATCCTTTGAACAAAGGTCAAATGTAATCATGTAAATCCTAAATTTTGCCTGTTTTTTGCCTCGGAACCGTAACTTTTATTTTCTGCTTTGACCTCTTCATAGTGGATCTTTGTTATTTCACTTTTACTTTTATGCAAACTTGAAATGTTTCTTATTAGTTGATAATGTGCTTTTGTGTAACTTTTTGATCAGATTTACTCATAACTTGGAACTTTTATTGGATGCAGTCATTCAGTCTGCTAGAACCATCTACAAAGAGATAATGCGGGCAAAAGGTTAAAGAAAATTAAACTGTTTTTGTCCATTTGAAACTTGTAGATTCCAGCTGCCACTGCCCATTGGAAACTGTTGATGTGTCCAAACTGCAGTCATATTTGAGATAAAGAGGCCATCTGATTGTTGGTTTATTGACTGTGAATCAATTAGATAACAGTTTGATTTTTCTGTGATGGTTTTTGTTCAGCATCCGTTTGGTTCTTATATTTGCTAAAAACCAAATCTGTAGGTGTTTTCCGATTGAAAGTGAAGTGAACTGTGTAAAACAGCAATATTAGGAAAATTAAAAACAGAACTATGCTGGGCTTTCTTTCTCATGTGTTACAGTTATCTTATTTCTGTATTATGCCCTGTTTAGAAAGCTCGCTTAAATTATCAACCTCTACTTTTATAGCTTATAAATTAGATCATTTTCTCCCGTAAAATATATTCCCTTATAATATTCTCTGATCTTGAAATTGTAATGGCTGTAAAATAATGTTAAATAATGGTTTGAACTGACATGCACATTTAGGCCATAAAACTTCCTCTTAAATTTCTGTTTGGGTACATTTAAGAGACTATCATATGTAACAGAAATTGGAGACAACAATTAAAAAAGCTCTCAACAATTTAAAATCTAATGTCAGTAGCAGTAACTCCTAAATATCATAAGATAATATTAAACTAGTAACATCTGATATATTAACCTCCGACACTGAAAGCCTCTTTAATGATTATGTACAAACTTTTGCCTTCAGCACTTCTTGGCTCAGACCCACATGCAAATCTGACTGCACAACTGGTCGATCTTCTCCAGCACACGGGCTGATACTGTATAGTGTCAGAAACAGCAGTTTTTAGGTGTCACAATCTCCAGAATCTGCAACACACCATTCGGAAATGTACCCAATTAGTTAAAATCAGATGTTTGAAGCGACTCCTAGAGACTGTTTTGATTGTAAGATGGGCTCTATAAATGAATATGAAAATGAATTTAATAAACTATTCTACTCAATTACTTGAGGTCATCGTAAATTGTAAGAATAAGAGATTCTTGATTCAATCGTTTAAAAAACGAACTATATTTTGAATCTCTTTCCCGTCACTCCGGAGGGTGGCGCTGTTTCGACCATTAGGACGTGCACTACATTAACAGCAGTGTAGAAGAAGAGTCTTGCGCTAAAGTGACCTTTGCTGCTAACTGTTAGCCTGCTGAGACACTAACGATGGCTCCTCCGGTCGCAGTGTCACCCCTCATTAAGGTTAAATTTTTTTCACCTTTATCGTTGTTTAACGAACGTTTTATGGTCATTCTCTTACTTGTATGAGATTCACGGCTGTGTTTGTGTCCTCTGCAGACAGCAAGATATTCAGCCTTAATCGCTGGGATCATCTACGGAAAAAGACGATATGGTCCGTTTTTCCCTTCTTCCTGTACTTTACAGTGAATATTAAGCATTTATTTAAGACATAGTTAGAGATTTTTCAGGTATTTTAATGATTAATACATAACATTCAGGCTACTTTTTATGTGATAATGATGGGTTTTTTTCCATTCAGACCACCTGAAACCCATCGCAGCTGAGGAGAGGAGGATCGAGGAGGAGGAAAAGAAGGTTCGTGAGGAGCAGGAGCGCATTGCCAAGCAGCTGGCAGAAGGTAGCTTGATGGCACTCACAACTACTAGTCCTTAATGACGCTATCCAGGGTTTGGCCGACAAACATTATGCATTTTTTAGAAGGGAACTTATGGTAAATGCAAGACTCATTCCTTGACTCTGGAGAAGCTTTTAGGGGTGAATCAGTCATTCTCACAATCAGTTGGTTTGTTAATGGTTTTCTTTCAACTACACACTGAGTAGTCCTTTATCCTTCAACATCTGTCTTGTTACAGCAAATGAAGACACTATCCTGAAGTAAGTGCCCAGCTGTGAGACTGGGCCAAGGATACGGTGGCTGTGGTCCCAATAGTACCGCTCCTCATCTGGACTTTTGTTTAAGTACATATTAATGCGATAGCTGCAGTCATCCAACCCTCACTGTCACCATTTCTGTCCCTATGTTGAAATAAACTTGCAAATATGCAGTTATACCTGGAACATGTACGGGTTCAACTGTTTATTTTTACTATGTAATCTTGTAAAAACATGTTGACTTATTAAAAGATGAAGATGCATTAAAGAGAAAATGTTTTTTCTGAACTCAAAATCTCGATTCTGAAAAAACTGATTTCTTTGTTGTTGAATTAAAATTAAAAATGTTCTTTTATTGGTTTATGGAGTGGTCACTGACTCCAAATGTGCTGCTTTATTTGCATAGAGTAGAAGGTATTTGGTTTTTGAAGAACCATCCTGCTGATCAGTTCTGCAACGCTCAGATGGCCAACTTGTTCTTGGAGGTGATTAGTTGGAAATAGGTGGACTCACCGTGTTTCTGTCCTACTGTCGAGACTAAGGATGGGACCGCTCTGAGACCCAGAGCCCGACATATTGTATTTAACTAATTAGTCAAAACAATGATGTCACTTGCATCAAGAAGATGCTGCAAAAAAGCCTCATATTTGATTACTTTTCTAATTCTAATCTGTACAAAATATTTTTTTAACAAATATGAAAAAAAATTAAAACTTTCAACATGAAAATAGAGATTCTAGTAAATATTGAAATACTGAGTATTTATCTAAATAAATTCAGTGGGATTTAATGTGATCAGTGTTTTCCTTGATGGACATTGAGTGATTCTGAAGTAAGCTGGACGTCTTCGTCCTCATCCTCTGTGTACTTCTTCGTCAGTGAGTAGGATCCTGGTCGAGCCCAGTAATCCACAGCCCTCACTCTGTACAGGCCGCTGACCACCGCCTCTGCTGCATAACACAGAGACACGTTTATGGTCACAATGGCGACACGTAGCAAAGCAGGTTAAAAAGGTTGTGTTTGTTGTGTGTGATTAAACTTTACCAGGTGAATAAACATAAGAGGTGAAAATGGTGTCCTGATGATTAATTCTACTAAATTCTTTGTAGTCAGAGGAGAATTCCACCTCAAATGTCTTTATGCATCTGCAAAACATTAAATCTGTTGTACTTTATAGAGCTCTACACGATTACCATTTAACGCTTTAACATTACCATATGACGCTAACAGACTTTTACCATTTATAATTATTTAAAATAACTGTATAAAATGACAAAATAATTTTACTTGGAATTCTGGCTGTGATCAGACCAGATGATCAAGACTTGGCCTTTAGTGATCCGCAGGAAGCGTAATCCACTGACCTGTACAGAAACATTACACTGATATCAATGTTCTCTTGATCCAAACAAGCAGATATGGTGAAACATCATGAGCAGAACTGCAGTGAGAAGTTTTCATTATCTCAGTGTGGTCAGAAGTGGAAGCAGGAATCTGTTAGAGTGTCTGGGGATCAGATAGTTTAACGCTGACAGACTTTTCAGCAGCTATCAAAGTCTTTGTGACATTACGGAGTTAATCAAACTCCAAAAACCAGCACTGAAGAACAGGAAGTGAGACCAAATGGGCTGGATTCACGTCCGTTATCTGATAATGCTTTTGAGCTGGAACAGGGGTTAGTGTCTCAGCATCACTCCACACCTGGCCGGGTACGACTTTGGGCCTCGCACAGACGTGGACAAGAAGAAGCGAAGGTAGCAACATCCTGGTCCTGAAAGTCAGAGTGTCTCCAGCAGGAACCTCCCAGGGTCCACCAATATGAGCGTCCTGGCATCCAAAACAGGAAAGTCCAAATCAGATGAGAAGGAGTACAAATAAATGAAAAGTTTTAAAATATGTGGAGCCACAAAAGCATCTGACCAGGAACATCTGGACAAAGCTGAAATCTTTCTAAAATATTAGAAATTTAAATGAAAGTGGAGGCTAAATCTGTTCAGGAGGAATGAATGATCACCTGAAGACTCCTAAGGAGCCTAAACTGCTGGACCGTGGGGTAATCTGGACAACCTAAACTCTTCCACAGCTGGTACGGGTTACTGACCCTGTTGTCAAGGTTATACGTGATATAGACCAGATCTGGAGGAGGATGGAGATGAGAAGAATCAGAGCAGATGAAGATGAGGCAAAGAAACAGAGGAGATGGAGATGAGGTGAAAAGCCTGAACGTGATGCTGATTCCACTCAAAGCTCCGTCAGAATAATACAGTCGTGCCTGGATGTGATGCCAGTCCTCTCAGTGAAATGAGGACCTCATCGGTGCTGTTGGAGGTGCGAATGTCATCACTGTTGTAGACCAACAGCGCCACCTGCCAGCTGTCTGGGCCACCAAAGACTTCAGGCTGATGGCTGCTGGCCAGGACTCCCACTGTGCCAATGCTGGTTCCTGCTGAGTTTAAGACCTGAGCCAGGATCTGGGTCTCTCCTGACAACAGACAGAAGGAACAAACATCTACACCAGAACTTTGTATAGATGAAATCTGAAGGAACTCACCAAGCAGAGCCAGCAGGGCCATGGCGGTGAGGACGGGCTTCCTGATGAGCTGCACATGTGGCGGCTGGGTGTTGTTGACCTGGAAACGGGCGGTCAGGGTTCTTTGTGTGAAGGGAAACGGGTGGTAACTCAGGAAGGCATTGTCGTTGCTAAGGAGAGTGTAGTTGATTGTGCTGTTTGGGTCAGCTAGTAGCAGGTCCTGGTGCTGCTGGATCACCTGTTGAACATCAGCTCTATTTAGCTTCAACTCTTGTCATTACTGACTGAAATGTTCAACGCGCTTATTGAAGCTATCACAGGGTTTCCTTTAATGTGACAGAGAGCATGAGGGGGGCAACAGTGAGTTACTGTGAAACGGTAAAGAGCAAAAAAACCACATATGTGTCTGTGGTCTCCACACCTTCACCACCATGGCAGCGTAGGTCACGTCAGCCCTCCACTCCTGAGGTCTGGACCAGCCTACCAGAGGATCGGCCTCGTCGTTGTACACGGGGAGGCGGTGAAACCGAGGGAACAGCTGCTGGATCTCCCTCACAGTCTGAATCTCCTGCTGGAGGATGGGCAGGGTAGCGCCACCACCCTACAGGAGCCAGGACCAGGATCAAAGTTCACTCAGGACCACCCATTCTAACCGAGTCACTCAGAGAAGGAACTGACACCAACACAATGTTTTCAACAATTTTAAAGGCTTAAAGAACAGCTGACCTTCTTGTGCAGAGCGATAAAGTCCATCCGGACGCCCTTTTCTCCAGTGAAGTAGTTGGTGCCATTGTAGCAGTGCTGCAGCAAAGCCCAGCAGAACGGCGAGCGGGGAGGAGAATGACAGGAGTCGCCCGGACCTCCGAATCTGAGCAGGCTGCTGGCAGCACGCAGACCCTCTGAGCAGGCATCGTAGTAATTCAGAAAGCCTTGCGGAGAGAAGAAGAGTGACAAGAGTCATTTATGAGCCAGAGACCAGCATATAGTCAGCACAGCTTTGGTTTTACCTTGAACAGACATGCTGACATTGTCAAAGTCACCATTGTTTGGCTCGTTCCATGTCTCAAAGTTCCACTGAGAAACATACTGCAGGCCATATTTATCTGGAATTTCCAATCACATAAAAATGAAAATGTCAAACACGTGACAGATCTTTACTCCAGTCGCATAAATCTGTCATTTATCTCCACAGAGGAGGAGAACCTGCTTTGAATCAGAAATGAAGAGCAAGAGGCAAGAGTGTGAAGGAGGTTTACCGATGTAGCGCCGTGCTGTCAGGTAGACCAGGTTTCTCCACTCCACCACCTGGGATTTGTTCTGGAAGTCGGTGAAATAGTTGGAGACGCTTCCCATCAGTTCAAAGCCTGAAAACCCATCAAAAACAGACCTGAGCTGCTGCTTTCTCACATGGTCATATTGGTGCAAAGACCAGAACCTGGCTGGAGTCCATTCATCCACAAGAGTTCTATCAGCTGGTCCAGTTTGGTGAAGTCATACTGGACCCGTCCAGCAATCTCTCTGCAACAAGATCAGAGGACTGAAGTACAAATACGCCGTCCAGAATGTAGACAATATAGTTGTCTTACTGCGCAGAGACCAGCTCCAGCAGCCAGTGGATCCTGATCTGCTGGATCCCTCCGTGGGGGACTGAGCCGACATAGGCCAAGTTCAACTGCTGGTCCACGCTCAGGTCAAACTGGTGTGCCTGTGTGTGGGGGAGTGGGGGACTAAACACAAACCAGAATCACATTTATAAAAAATCACCCAGTATAAAGTGTTTATGTCAGTTACCCTATTGCCCAATATAACCAGGCCAGTTACCATCTGCACCAGTATAACCAGGCCAGTTACCCTCTCTGTCCCAGTATAATCAGTCCAATTACACTTTCTGTCCTAGTACAACCAGTCCAGTTATCCTCTGTTCTAGTAAAACCACTCCAGCTACACTCTGTCCCAGTATAACCAGTCCAGCTTCCCTCTGCTCCAGTATAACCAGTCCAGCTACCCTCTGTCCCAGTATAACCATCCCAGCTACCCTTTATCCCAGTGTAACCAGTGCAGTTACCCTGTCTCTTCAAGCACATTCGCTTTTAGCATTTAGCTTTAAGCAAACCAGCGCGTTTGGTGAGCTCTGGGTATGTTTGAAATAATGTCTTCGACTGGCAGTTCATTAAATGGTTTAAAGCATTTTAGTAGCGTATTTGATTTGTGGATAGTGAAGCTTTAATACTTTGGCCCTTAATCAAGACGGGGTGAAATGTTGTTGAGGTGTCGTCACCAAAACCCGGAGCTCCTCCAGAAGTGTTTGAGGTCCCCCAGTTGTTTCTCCACATCAGCCACGATCATGTACGAGGCTCCTGAACTTCTCATGATGTTCATTAGAAGAACCAAACCAGTGAAACTTTTAAACTGCATTTTTACCAATAGAACTTTAACCGCTCAGTATTATTATTCTTAAACCTTCGCATCACATCCATTCGATATTAAACACGTCACCTACGCGCGTCAGTTATAGTCAAAGCGCGATGACGTAAAAAAGGTGCGACGATCCTGTAAAATCAGACCGATGTTTGTTTTTACGAGGTTGCGGAAAAACACTGCAGCTTTTACAAACTTAATTATCCGAAAATCCGTCAAAATGTCGACGTTCCCAACAGGTGAACTGAATCTGAGTCTCCCGTCTGGAGCAGAAGAGCGGCGGGGTGAAATATTACTTAACTGTCAAATTCCATTGGAAATGTCCTGAATTTAGTTGATTAAAAATGCTTTGTTTTAAGATGATCATATTACAGCAATAGTTTTATGTATTGATCACATAATAAATAAGCTGGACATCAGAACATAGAAACACTAATAGTTTCCTTCATATTTTACTCAGGACCTCAGATCATCTCATTAACATGGCTTTTACTACTTTTTGTAATATAAACAGTGTAAATATCTGTTACCAGTGCTTGTTGAGCAGGTGAATGTTGAATTGCAAAGATTAAAAAACGAGAGAATGAACACATGAAATGAGAAAAACCTGTTTAGATTCATGATTGCAAACAGACATTTCTCATATACAGTTTTCAACATATCTTTAATATATTAGAGACATAATGAGTAAAGTTAAAACAAACATCTGTTAATGAACATTTATTTACAAAAAAGACAAAGTCACAAAATGAAAACCTGATGTCATTTACACATGAACTCAAAACTGTAACAGGAACAGTTCTGCACATTTACAGCACCTGTACAACGATCTCCACAAACTGCTATTTAAATGTTTAATAAATAAGTTTGTATGTAAAAGTGCAACTCCATTAGCAAAGATGTCTGTGGGTGAAACCATAGCAATCGAAGGAGGATGAAACCTACCTTCACACTGTCATATGCTTTAAATCCAGTGTAACAACTTGGACTGCTTAAGTTTTAATATTTTTACTTGAAAATTGTTTTTGGTTTTCCAAGTTTGAATGCAGAGTTTTTGGGTTCATTTCAGAATGACTTAAGTCAGACAAAATGTCAACCAAGTGACTAGAGCCTGGATTGTTCCACTAATAAAAAACAAAAAATATAACCAACTGATGTTGGAGCTCTGGGGGAGGGGAAATCAACATTTTTAAGTCAGAGCATTTGTTAAGATGCAGCTAAGTGAAATATGGTTTCCCTAATCATTTGGGATGAAATTAAAATCTGATTGTTGTAGCAACTCTGATTTGACCTATAAGAAGCTTCAGTGTCTGCAGTGTTTGAAGTTCACCTCACAGCACCGAGGACTCACACTGCGTGAGTTAGTATTTTCATACAAGCGCCCCCCCAACTGTAATGTAACATGCACTCTACCAGGCTTAACATGCTTCTGTGCTTACATGCAACTGATGAAACAAACTAAATGTCATCACCGTAGGTTTAACAGAAATTTGCTGAGCAATCAAAGAAGTTTCTGCTGTAATTAAGACTTCTGCTCGGCTCCAGCGTTGGACTGCGCTGCGCTCTCAGGTTTAAGGATCTGGTAGGTGATGAGGTACTCTGGGTAGGCCTACAGGATAAAGACACAATAACCACAAATTCACTACCTTCACACATCAAGAGCCCAGTCTGAATTAGTGGACATAGTGGCCAAGTACGCCCCAAGATCCCTGAAAGTGTACTTGCTCTGCCTGTTTTATCAAGTCTATATGAGACGTGACTTGTTCAGAAAATGGGACAGTGAAATGTCCCATGATGCATTTAACTTCCGCCAGCGGGAGCAGTAGCAATGGTGCAAATTGTGTATTTCAAAGCACAGACATCCAAATATGAACTCCAAAAGTCCACAAGACAAGGCCGACATACTTTGAATTGAGAAACTTTGTGTGTGATTTTGTTCTTAAACCTTGACAAATGTACAGGTCCCAATAGTGGACTCCATTCAGTTAATGTACAAGTTTAATGTGGTGTTGGTGGCAGCTTCACCTGCTCTCCTCTGTAGATGACGTATTCTGCGTAGGCCAGCCCATTTACACTCGGTCTCCCAATCACAGAATGGTGTCCTGGGGGGGCGTGGGCCATTTTCATGGCACTGAACTGCAGGAAGGACTTGCCAAGGGTGACTCGGCAGAACAACATCTGCCTGAGAGATCATAGAAGTGAGGTCAGACCCCTCCCGTCCAATTGTATGCTCCCATTAAACCCTCATTTAGCGACCGGTCAGACGGGTTACTGGTCCAGTTACCTGTGGCACAGATAGCAGGACCGATCTTTGTGCGTCGGACAGCCGGTCCCTCCTCCGATGCCGTATACATACTGGTTGCTCTTTGATGAATTCTCTGCAAAGTAGATTCCTGCTCCAAACATCCCACCAATGTAAGCATGGCGCTCGTCAAAGCCTTTGTGGATGATGGCGTTGATGAACGGAGAACCTGGAGAACGACGCACACTTGACCTCAGTGACAGCAGACATTCACACTGATGTGCTTCCTGACTGTGTTTACCATGAAATAACATCCGCTCGTTGTGATGGTTGTGGTTCTCGTCAGCAATCTCCTTCTGTCGATGGGCATAACGTTCCCTCAACTTCTTGTTCACCACCTTCTGGATCTGCAACAACGGGATGAATCTTTGTCAGCAGCACCAGCTCACACTCACCCACACATGCACCTGCCTATTAAGTCAAGGCGTGAATCAAAGATTAGGTGTTCTAAAAACAGGTCTAAGCATCAGAAATCGCTGCCTTCAGAGCTGCATACTGACCTCCAACCCCGCTGACCCACTCAACTGGACTCTACCGGCAGCTTACTTTACTTAATATAATGTATTTCTATGTTCTACCTATTCTCTCCTCTCCCTCTCTACCCAGCCGGCCATCAGCAGGAGGGTCCCCCTACATGAGCCTGGTCCTGCTAAAGGTTTCTTCCTGTTAAAGGGGAGTTTTTTTCTTGCCACTGTTGCTTGTTTGGGGTCAGGCCCTGGGATTCTGTAAAGCGCCTAGAAACAATTTTGATTGTGATGGATGGATGGATGGATGGATGGATGGATGGATGGATGGATGGATGGATGGATGGATGGATGGATGGATGGATGGATGGATGGATGGATGGATGGATGGATGGATGGGTGGGTGGGTTGGTGGATGGATGGATGGATGGATGGATGGATGGATGGATGGATGGATGGATGGCCACTGAGTAGAGCTTCACTTGTGAGGTCTTCCTCTGTCAAAGTCGCAGAAACTGCCTGACAGAATTGTTCAGGTCTGGTGTGTGAGTATGAAGGAGAATGTGCGTTGCAGGTTCAGACCTTGATGATGTTGTATCTGCTGAACACACCCCCAGCGTTTCCTCCATCACGATGTTCTCTGATGGTGCTCTGCATCTAAAAGTAGCCAGCAGTACCCCAGCTGTTATTGGAACTGTGGACTTCTATTCTGCACCCTTTCTGTCATTTTTCTAAATGGAACAAGCTCCTGTGTGACCTCAAATTATTACAACATTCAGTGAATGTGATGGAAGGGTGTGGATAATTGACTAACCTCCTCCTCCACAGACTGGTACTCCTTGTCATCTGGGGCCAGATCTATCAGGATGGTTCCCTGGCTGGCACAGTGGAATGTCAGGTAGGGGTTGGCACCTGGAAAACAACTCTTCTTCACACACTTTTTTCTATGTTGACATCCAAATCAATCCATCACAATGAATGTATTAATTTAGCTTGAAGCCATTGGAGAACGTCAGTTTCTTCTAAGCACCGAGAATCACCTCAGCTCTTAACACACTGGTACACAAACAGCTACATGCACAGTTGTTCTGAGGATGAATGGAGCAAGTGGAGGAGAGACAACAGGAATAAAGACAGAAGAGAAGATTCCACGGTGATCCTCGACTACACCTGGAGCTGAAACAAGAGCTAAAAATCTGCTCTTTGTCATTCATCTGGACGTGTTGGTCTCACCCTGCTGGCCCCCCAACAGCCGCTCCACTCCCTTAATGAGTTTGTGGCGGTGGCCGTAGGCGTTGATCCCGATCTCCTTCAGCTCCTCGTGACCCATGTCAGCCAACACATCCAAGGTAATCTGGAAAAATCCATATTTCTGGCACCAGAGAAGAGAGCTCCAGGGACATTTCTGTCACATCAATGAAGCACTTACCTGCTCTCTCTCAAAGATGTCTCTGAGGTGCTCCAGTCCAAGACTCTTCAGGAACTGACTGATGTTTATGTCTAACATCGTCACTGTGAACAATATCATGAATATCTCTTTGTAGATTCTCATTCATCCAGGTCATAGTTATACAAAGTAAGAACTCTGTGTTGACTGGACCCTAACAAGTCAGTCAGAGATCTCACTTTAAATAATCATGAATATCAAGCATATTTTAACAGTCAGCAGCATTTTTATACTTTTATGACAAATATCTTAATGGGAACCTTTTCTCCCTTTTGTATTTTTTAAGTAATTCTGAATTGCATCTTTTCAATGTTAAATTTTGCTCTTTTCTTGGATCCTCACTGACATCTGACTCCATCTCTCTGAGCTGGTGGACAAAATGGCATCAGCACCGAAGGAACAAACATACTTTCTCCTTCCTTGCGGTCAGAAGCTGTGGCACCATCTGCCACTCCGGTGGAGCCTGTGGAGACGGCAGCAGCAGCCAGCTCAGTCAGTGGTCCAGCCAAGTTGTCGATGCTACTGGATGCTGACAAACAGGACGGCGTGGATGCTGGCGAGATAACCGACGAACTGACCACTGTGGCCTGAGGCTTAAAGCAACTGGGCAGCGCGTCTGGAGGCATGGCGTCTATCAGCAAAGCACGGATGTCATCAGCCTGTGGGAAAAGCCAGAATGGTTCCTGAGAGTTCATCGTGTAAAGTGGGAAGAGACTTAGAGGTCTAAACTAGAGGGAGACGTACCGTGGCTAGGTCCAGAGCAGTCTGACCCTCCTGGTTCTTCATGGTTGGGTCAGCGCCATGAGCGAGCAGCAGGGCACAGAGCTGCGTCCGACCCTTCTGGGCTGCCTCGTGGAGCGGTGTGAAGGCCCACTTATCGGTGGCGTTTACACATGTGTTGTACTTGATCAGCAGCGCCGCAATGTCCACATGCTGCAAGGGGGAGAGTCAGGGTATAGACAGTTATCGTGGCAACAGAAACCGAGTCAGAGCTAAAATTTTATTTTGATTCTGATCTTGTTTCCAAATTGTCAATTTAACTGATTTTACACAGAATAAAAATAGAAACGCACACTTTTCAGAAAAGATCGCTTAGACAAGCAGAAACCAAAACTACACCTAACCCTCAGCGGTTCCACTGACACCAAATCCACAATTCAACACATTTCAATTAATATTTTAGACCATACAACAGGAAAAACAAGATGTGTGATGCTCTGAGCTTGAACTGACCCCATAGGAAGCAGCGTTATGTAGAGGAATAAGGCCTCCTTTGTCTTGGGCGTTTACATCAGCTCCATGTTCCAGCAGATACTCTGCAACCTCCAGGTTGTTGTAACCAGCTACAATGAAAGAAACAAAAGTAAATAAACATATGTGATTTAGCAGCTTTAGTGAGGTAGAGGTAGCCATTTTAAATCCAGAAACATTCTAGTTTGTAGACAGACTCAAACGGGATGATGGTATAACTGACAAAGGCATTTAGACGCTTTTTTCCAAACACAGGGATGGATTGCTGTACGGTTTGGTCAAACAAAAAGTCCAAAAATCCCATCAAAGTTCTTCCAACTCATCTTCAGTTTTATTAGTTAAGGTTGGTTAACAAATAATGATGTCTCCTATTACCGTATTTTCACGACTATAAGGCGCACCTAAAACACTGAGATTTTCTCAAAAATCGACGGTGCGCCTTATAATATTGTGCGCCTTGTGTGTGGACTGAGTTCCAAAATCTGCTGTGTGCCTTTGGTGGGTGCACTACGGTAAACACTCCGCCAATCGATTAGCGGCACACCTACGCGTAAGGATCCCCTAAAATGGCGCCGGTCAAGCGAGACGCGTATGAATGAGGCTTACTTTAAACTGCAGGTCATCGAATATGCGGCTGAAAATGGCAATCGAGCAATCTTAGTGATTTCGCTTTATGAGGAGGCGGCATCTCTCCATACGCGCGAGGACAACTGTTGCGCAGCGGCTGCCTGCGGATCACCAGCAGAGGGCAACCATCTTCCTCACCTACCGCTGCAACAAGATAACCACGCCCAGCCACATCACCAACATGGATGAGATCCCTCTGACTTTTGACATCCCTTTGACCCACAAAGTGGAGAAAAAGGGACCAGCGATATGCACAACGGGGCACGAGAAGTCGTCGTTCACCGTGGTTCTCGGCTGCCACGGAAACGGACAGAGCGCTGGATGACGGAAGGCGAACACTCTTTCACAAAGACTATGAGGCAGCGGCGGGCAAGTTATGCCACCATATGCGGGTGGATTGTAGACGCATGGGCTATGATACCGTCTTCATGTACTGGAAGAGCTTTCACAAAATCAACGCTGAACCAGAACCGGTCGGTGAGTCCGATTCAGATGATTAAGAAGAGGAATTCGGGATGTTGGACATTGAAATAGTGCAGCTGTTTAATTCAGATACAGAAGATGAAAACTTTGATGGTTTTGTAGCGGAAGAATGAATATTTTGTTCAATAAATGTGTCGAAACTCACGGTTTTACTTCCGTATGTTTCAGCACGCGCCTAATAATACGGTGCGTCTTATGTATGTTTTAAATACAGAAATAGCACCCATAACTGAGACTGCGCCTTTTAATACAGTGCGCCCTATGGCCGTGAAAATACAGTAATTCATGAAGATTTACAGCTGAGTGGACAGGTTCAACTTGGGTTAGGGTTAGGGTAACCTTCAGAGGACATATCGTAGTGTGATGTCTACAGGTCAAAACAGCTTTAAAGTCCCACAGATTTCCCGGGACTGGTTACCTGCTAGGTGCAGCGGTGTGGAGTTCCGTCCCTGCGTGTCTCTGCAGTTGATGTTTTCTGGAGAACAGAGCTTCTGGACTCGAGCCAGGCAGCCTTTCTTTGCAGCATCCAGCAGGGCAGCATCACCCCTCAACAAGTCTTGGATGTCAGTGTCTCCATCTTTGACCATGTCCAGTGGCATGTTGCCATCGCGATTCTTCTTGGTAGGGTCGGCTCCATGCTACACAAACACACTTTTGTGAGAAAGCAAAGCAGAAAATATTGGATGTTGACCACAAGAACGCCACCTAACAGAGCCTCACCTTCAGCAGCAGTTTGCAGATTTCATATTTGCCTTTGGCTGCAGCCTCATGAAGGGGTGTGAACTTCCACAAATCTGCCACATTCACTGAAGCTCCATGTCTGACCAGCAGTTCAGCTACCTCATAGTGACCGTAGGAGCACGCGTTGTGAAGAGGAACAAGACCGCTGCAGGAGAAGCAGCACATGAGCTGGGATCCATCCAATCTCCCCATTTTAACCTGTAAAATGAAAAATGGCAAACTCACCCCTTGTCTTTTGCATGGACGTCAGCTCCGTGATGAAGTAGATATTCCACCACGGCCACTCGGTTATAACCAGCCGCAAAGTGGAGAGGCGTGGAATGGCGGCCCTCTAGGTCCCGACAGTTCACATTCTGAGGGCTGCAAAGTTGCTGAGAGACAGAAAGAACTTACTACAACCACATGCCTGCAGCAAGCAGACATGAAATGTTACACAAGGATTTAGGAAATAATTCCCCTTTCAGAGTGAAACTAACAAGCATAGCAAAGTCCAGAGACAGAGGAATAGAGACAGAGAGGGAGGGAGGGAGGGAGGAAGAGCTGAAGCACAGCATGGATGGAAGAGGTGTAACCGAGCATGCTGCTCAAACATGCAATCATGCAGCGTCCCAAACATGCTCATTATGGCTGGAATCTGTGTTCATGCTTCAGCGAATATGGACCAACTGGCCCAGCATGAGTCCACCTTACCTGCACCGTGTCCAGATCTCCTGCTTTGGCTGCCTCAAGGAATCGGTAGTCCACATCAGAGTTCCGCGTGGGAATATTTTCTACACGTTTATAAATAAAAAAATAAATTTCAGTCTTAGTGAACTGTAATATCAAACATCAGACCCGCGGCTGCTGTAACTACCATTCAGAATTTGCTGCACAGCCTCATTGCCCATCTGAGCAGCAGTGAAACCCTGCAGGGACACGATGGCAGGATCAGCCCCGTAGCTTAGCAGCAACTTGCAGGTCTGGATGTGCCCAGCTAGAGCTGCTCTGTGGAGGGCTGTCTGGCCGAGGGTGTCCACGGCATTCACCTGCAGCCAGACAAACTAACATTAGCACACCAGTTATATCACACACAAGGCAAATAACAGCAGCAGAGACCTTAGCCCCGTGTTTCTGTAGCACCTCCAGGATGTCATTGTGAGCTCTCTCAGCAGCAACATGCAGGGGGGTCATGAAGCTTAAAGAAATGAGAGGAAGTGAGAAAGCTTTGATTTGTGCCCTTACACCACTTTTTATCAGTTAATGCAGAAGATCCAGCATATGGACTTACTCCTTGTTCTTATCATTAATGTTGGCACCTTTGCGCAGCAAGAGCTCAGTCACCTGCTTCCTCTTAGGATGGGCTGATGCCACAGCACAGTGCTACAACACAGCAGTCATTTCAAAAACCAAAACATGAAAATACCCATTCACATCAGAGTCAGTAAAAACCCAGCAGCGGTACAATATCACTTTTGCTGAAGATTTCAATATGATCAACATGACATGTTTAATCACATTATTTTATTGCCATCCATGTAAAAAAACTGTTTCATTCCCAGGACTAAAAAATAGACTGTACCCATTAACTGTACCCAGTGAAAACTCTGCTATTGAGATGGAACTCTGTGTTTAGCCTCGGAAATCAAGAGTTTAACTGAGTCCATGTGGCCAAAAGACACCAAATGTGTTATTTTATAAGAATAGGCTCCTGGTGTGGATCAGCTGTTGGGTCAATTGTGAAGTTGCTGCTGTAGTTTTACTTTTAGCATCAGAATCCACAGTTAAAAATGTGTTTTGTGAAGTTCTGACCAGAGCAGCGTCGTTGGTCTGAGGATGTTTGAAGCTAATGATTTCCAGAGCCAGTGTCTTCTTCACTTTGGCCACGTCTGCCTCCCGCGCCGCCTGCAGCAGCGAGTGACCTTTAAACTCATCTAAGAGGATAAAGTGAAGGATAACACGTGGTGATGAGAGATGGCTGGTGGGGATATTGTAATCAGATGAAGCAGTGAAACACAGGTGTCAGCACTCACAGGTGAGCCTGTCTTTGAGCTCTGGTGTTGGTGCCATATCCACAGCACTCTTGCTATGACAGTTAAGGAGGGTGGGGTCGGCGCCATGGCTCAGCAACAAGGAACACACCTCCACCCGGTTCTTAGAGGCGGCCTCGTGGAGAGGCGTGAACTGCCAGAGGTCCATGGCATTCACACAGGCACCATGCTGCAGGGTGAAACATGCTGCCTTGTTGGGTATTTAAATTTCATTTTTAACATTATTACACAATTGAAACCTTCTGTTTTAAGGAAACTTCTCAAAATGATTTTAGCATTAGTAAGCAAACCCTGGATTATCCTTCCCAAGCCTTCTCTGAATATGAGGGAATCAATAATGATGATGATGATGATGACTTACTTTGAGCAGAAGCTCTGTGACCTCAAAGTGCCCATAGGAACAAGCATTATGAAGAGGAACAAGGCCGCTGCAGAGTCAGGAATCAGAATTAAAAAACCTATTCAAGTGCACGTTTTTGTCATGACAGCGTGTCTCACCCTTTGTCCTTGGCGTGAACGTCAGCCCCGTGTTGGAGGAGGAGCTGAACAATGCGGACTCGGTTGTAGCCGGCAGCCAGGTGGAGCGGTGTGGACTGCAAGAGAAGAGAGTTTGTTAACAGTGGAGCGGTGCTGGTTGCTTCGTCTCTGGTTGCTGCCACAGGTGCGAGTGACTGATGAAGGCCAGAAGCAATGTGCTGCAATCGGCAGGTGATGCGCTGTGAGTTGACAATGAGTGGAGGACATGAGGTCATAGACGGATCCAGACGATTAAGGTGCTGATCTGAGCAACAGAGGGCAACTTCCCCTTTCATAATCATCTAGATTTACTTTATTTAAATAAAACTGCCCACATCCCATATTGTTCCTGCTCTGCAGAACTGAAGGTGTAATCTTGTGGGTTCTGCGGGGTGGGGGTGGGGGGTGTCACAGTTGAGCTATGACAGCAGCGTATTTGTTACAGACAGAGCTGGGCAATTATTCAAATCATTAAACAGTACAGAAAGGATTTATTTTAATTTAATAATTCATTTTAACAAAGAGAAAAGAAGATGCTGAAATCAGGAGATGTTAAAACCGGTTTGACCTAACGATCAAGTGTTATCAAGTGGTAATCTAAAAGATGACAAATGGGTCATTTGAAATATGTTGACCAAAATATCTCAGTCTTGTGAAAATATTATAGTTTATACTTTATTAAAGTATCTGGAATAAAGTCTGTAGGTGTTTTGTGATCTAAACACTCTGCCCAGTCATCCGTCAACTGCTGTCAGAGCAACTGTAGCAAGATGCAAAGCTACGATAAGCAGGATGAACACCTGCCGTCAAATCAAATGAAATTCATTCTGCTAAGAGAAAGCAACATTTGTGTCTGAGCAACGCTGGAACTCCAACATAAAATTACAGTATTAAAGAAAGGGTCCAGCTCAGGTCAGGCTTACATTCCACACATGCAGCCACGTTAGAACCCCGATGATCAATTCATGGAGTCGTCATTATCAGCAGGATGAGAACAGCATTCAAATTTCATGACCACGAAGGACATGCGTGCTCCACTCATGACAGCAGAACAGGAAACAATCGAAAAGACACAAAGGTCACAAGGTTTGCTCAAGATGCAAAGGGGTGGAGCTTCTGAACATGCATGAGTGATGAATCAAATAAATCAGAGGCCAAGTGAAGAGCGCTTGATTGGCAGCGATTGTGTAAGTAAGTGTGCAAAGGAGACGACAGATGCCAAAGAAAAGCAGGCAGTGGCCAGTAAGCGCCTTCTCCAAGACAGAAAAAGATGAGTAGTTACCATGACACACACCCTCACACATACTGTCACACACACCATCACACACACACCAAGGAGCATCAGGGTAGGATACATGAGTGACCCAAACACCCAGGTCCATGATGTGCAATTAAACAAGTGACAGCCAGCTTATTGGTCAAAGAAAAATGATGGATTTACAATAAAGAACAATGAAATAAAACTAAAATCACAATACTGCATCAAGTGGCTGTTTTCAAGGTCAACTTACCAGCATTTTCTGGGATGTTGACTGATGGACAAATGTGGCCAGAATCACACGGAAAACAAAACAAAACAAAAAAATTACTAAGTGACAGTTTGTTTCTCTTCTCCAATCTTTAAAAGAAATCAGTGAAAACATCATTTCAGGTAAGATTTTAGACAGCAGATGGCAGCTTCCCTCTGCTCCAATGTCAAACGCTGCACTTTGAATTAAAGGGCTTCATTTCTGCTGTTTGACCACATCCAGGGACATCTTCCCAGATGACTCCATGCGTGTGGTTTCTCATCAACAGGTGCAAACTCTGAGTGCTGCCTTTCAGGCAGATCGTATGTGTGCTGATCTTAGATTCGACATGCACATCTCCATCAACATCAGAGACCAAGCGAATAAAACATGGTCAAACACAGCAACTCCATCATTCACAAGTTCACCTTTGCCAGGCTGTGTGTGAAGTGGTCAAAAGGATCTTAACATGTCCTGTCAGCACACCTGGATCAGTGGCTGAATATCAACAAAATCAACAGTAGTCCGTCACACAATCAGGACCAACAACAGCTGTGACGTCCTACCCCAACTGAGGTCAGATTAAGATGGACACCAAGCAACGCTTGAGACATCTTCACTTTTGTGCTGGACCATCCCCCAAAGTAAATATTCTGTGGAGGAACCAGGACAGTTAACTTAACCTGTTTGTTGTTTGTGTCCCAGCCGAAATGACAAAGTGGGAGGTGTCACAAGGCCAGGAAACACCTCACACATCATGCTGCCTCTCTTGTTTAAACTTGTAAACTACCATTATTTCAATATTTTATGAAGTAGACCTGCAGAGAAAAATGTGATTAGAAGCAAAAGAATATCTTTTTTGACAAAAAGATAAAAGCCCAAGCCGGGTAATAATAAAAGATCCACACATACTGGAGCCCTAGACAGTATCTAAAAACCATCTGTTCTGTTACTACTCTCTTTCAATCTAGAGGTCTAAATATTAGCTGGGTAATCTGGGAGAGCATATCACTAATAGAAAATATCTATTAAATAATTTCACCAACTTAAGCAGCAGGCTGATAAAATATATTAATGAACAGTTTCATAGGAGATAAATCTAAGAGAAAATCTGGTGTGTGGCCTTCAGTGGGTGTGTAAGGAAAAAATGGGACTGTTTGTCTTTTCTGCTCACTTTGTAGCATCAGCCCAAACCCACCAGAACCAGTCAGAGGAAACATGTGAATAAATGTTGGCAGGTAAAAATGAATAAATAATGGAACTCATTATCTTCGGTGGATTCATACTGTCAGTCATGCTTCCAGGATCTCAGCCTGTTCAGCTGTAAGCCTCCCCCTTTATAGGCAGCGCTCACAGACCAGGCCCCGCTCTTCGGCCTTTCTGGCTGATTCTTAGTCCGTTTAGCCCTTTCCAGAGTCCTCTTCAATCACGGTAGAGCAAGGTTTCTGCAGCCCACGGGAGTGTAAGTAGTACAGCTCCTCCACATTGGTCTATCATCCATTTATGACGACGAAAAGTTCCAGTGTCTTGTAGCACAGCGTGCAATCAAACCAGGAGAGGAGGAGGGGCTGCACGGTGGCACAACCCAGTACCAGCACATCCATGTTGGAGTGATTCAGCGATGACCTGGGGAGGGATGTCCACAAGAGGACTCTAAAAAACTCCAGGTGCCAGCTAGAAGAACCAGACCGAGAACCTTTAGAGGTATTATCAGGCTGGTGGTTCTGGTGCAGGACACATGCAGCTGCAGCATGTCAGCAGTTCTTAAGAGGATGAAGACAACATTGCAAATGACTGATGCAGCCGTTCCTCAGAACTCAATCCAACCAGGTACTGCAACCTCAAGAATGGGTGCATCCATGTCACATTACAGACTGGCATTTTGTCATTTATGTCCAGACAGCCTCCAAATGTAATCTTTGTTCTGAGAATATTTGCATTCTTACAATAGCAGCTCAAGATTAACTATAATATTCATGTTAGAAATTCAGGATCAAACTGAGCAGCAACAAAATGAAACTTTTGTAACCCATTTCTCATTTTCAAAAGAAAAAACCTCTAAACAATCTTTCTTGTCATTATTTGCTACGCTGTCAATAAGGCTGAAACGTCTGCAGAGTGATGCTGACTGGCATCTGCTACAACCTAAAAAGATCAAGTGCAAAGACGGTTGTTTGCTGTAGAACGTGAATATTTTTACAACTGTAGCCTTGGAGTATTCTTGAGTCCAAAGAAAGGTGACAGGTGAAAGGTTAATACAGGTGACTGACAGCTGACAATGATCTGGTGAACCAGCAGACAATTTAAATTATTCTAATTCTGTGACAGGTTGCATCCTTGTTCTGGCCACCAACAGTGGTTTGGATAAAACAAATAAACACGAATTTTTATGCTGCACAGTAAATAAATGACAGGATAACTGTAGCTTTAACATTTGTGTCAGGCGTCTTTACCTTTCGTCCATCGCTGGCGTGGCAGTTGACATTTAATGGAGTCAGTAGTGCCATTAGCTTTTCTTCATTTCCACTCCTGGAACAACAGCGACCACAGTGTCAACAAGAGATCAAACGGAGAAGTGAACAAAAACAGCAGTTTTTCTGTTTTTAAAGGTCGATCCATAATGATACAAACCTATTCATTTATTTTAAAATATTAATCTGCATTTTCGGTTCTCGCAAAATCAACAGGACAAATAAAATAATGAACAAGGCACAAAAATGTCAGAATCAAGACAATGTGAGAAAATGAGATTTTACAGCTTTTAACAAGTCACATCTGATAATGTATCATCAGTGTATGATTTTATAATAACCAGGAATACGTGCAGATAGTGTTTCACAGAAAAGACAACATCAGATCACAACTATAGTCTAAAACATGTCTCTTACTCAGAATCATCACTGAAGAAGTTTATTTTGGTAGAATGCACTGATGTCAGTAAAGTCAAACCTTCTCTCACCTAGCTGCTTCCAGGAGCTCATCCTTCTTGTATTCACCTGGATGGAAATAAATACCAGTTAGAGCTCAAAAGATTGAACATTTGGGTTTTTTGTTAGGTCTGCAGGAATTTCCAAAAACACATCCATTTTCTAGAACTCTGCTAGTCTTAGATTTGGTGGTTGGATTTGGTGGTTATTTAAAAACATCCACATTTTACATCTAAAACATTGTGGCTCAATTAGATGTGAAGTGTGGGTGTTTTTAACTTAATGATCATTTTATGGCAATGTTTATAAGTATTTACTGTAAAATGAGAAGCTAAGGGAGAGACTGACCAGTGAGAACTGCTTTGGCTGAAGGATCAGCGAGATCCAAAGCAGATTTGCCATCAGTGTTTCGGATGTTTGGATCAGCTCCATGTTGGAGCAACACTAGAAGGAAGGAATGAGCAGAATATCTTATTACTTTCACATACCCAGCCAGGGAACATTTTCCGAAGAACAACTTTCGCAGACATTGGGTAATTTAGTAAATGTTTTATCCGTGTGTATTAACATGATCTTACCTATGCAAACATCTATTTTGCCCTTGATGGCAGCCTCATGGAGTGGAGTATAGTTCCAGTTGTCCCTGGCATTGGGGTCAGCACCATGACACAAAAGTAGGCTGACAACTTCAGCATGGCCAAAAGAACAAGCATTGTGCAGAGGAATGAGCCCACCATCATCCCTGGCGTGAACATTGGCTCCCGTCTGCAGGAGGTGTTCCACCACATCTTTCCTGCCAAAGCCTGAAAGGTCAACATTCATCAGCCATTTTCACCCTACTGTGCATTTTAACTCATCTGTTTACTTATGATTCATTCTATCCACTTACACCTGCTCTTAGCATCGAAGACACCACCGGTGATGCTGCAACACAACTGAGCACCAACTGATTGATATTTTCAGGCGTGAAATAGCTCAAAAACATATCAGATTCTGACATGGTTGTTTTCACCAAAGATAAGATTTGTATCCTGATGAGATTTAGCTATGATATTAAATAACAGATCAACGCTGCATTGTGAATGTTTAATATACAAATAACGCAACTTTGATGATCAATTAATTGATTTGTGTTATACGTGTATTAAAGCTTCAAAAAATTCAGAAAGATAGGTAATAAATAAAAAAAGATTTTCGTCCGCAAACCACGTAATAATGGTTCCTACAAAGAGGTTTGATTTGGTTCCATCTGGATTAGAATGGTCATCTCAAAAGATCACTTTACTCTGGAGTGATTTCTGTGATCTTGTTGAAAATCTGAATATTAATTCCAACGTTGTGACAACAACGATTATCCTGGCAAACGTTTGATGATGCGTTTATTATTGACATATTTCAAAAGAAAGCTTGGAGATGTGTCACAATTTTGTATCTTTAATCATGATACCAATAATAAGGAGCGACCGATGGCAAAGCTAAAGTCCCGTTAGCTTAGCTCCTTACCCGCAGCGAAATGAAGAGGAGTCGACTTGCGTCCAGCCATGTCCTTCGCATTTACGTTCACCGAGTCAACAAGCCTCTTCACACGGGAGACATCCCCATTACGACAGGCCTCAAAAAGCTCCCTGAAGGCGCCGCCGATGCTGCTGCCGCCGTCTATGGGACTGGCTGCTCCAGAGCTCGGACTGGAGACGCTGTTACTGCTGCTGCAGCCGCCGCCAGACGTTGTGGTGCTGAAGCTTGTACTGTTAGCCAGAGTCGGGGCGGCTGGGTCCGGGGAGGCCAGATCCGTCTCGATCCCTACGCTACACTCCCTCTCGTTCTCCGGAGTCGAGGTTAGCAGCGCCATTGGCGCAGTGGTCGGTGGAAGGGCCAACACAGAACTGTTTCGCGGAGGAGACTGTAAACTGTTGTGTTGTTGTTGCTGTTGTGAGGAACGACGAGGGACCGCCATTACAGCAGCTCCAGCGACAATAAGGACCCCCCTCCTTTCCGGTGAAAGTGCTCGTTTCCGGTCATCTGTTTCCGGTCAGCTGATATCAAAATATCACTGCAGTAAGTTAAAGGCTGACAGAATTTGATGGGAAAAAAGCCTTTACCATAGCAAGAGGGAGGTAGAGGGCATATCTCAGTATGTGTTGCATTAATCCAAAGGTAAAAACATTTTTAAATAGCGAAAGCTACACATTCAAAGTAAAAATAAGAAAAGATTGTACTTAACAAATATTGTGTAATTACAATACTATACAAGTAAATTCATTGGATAGTGTGACACTTAAAATAAAATAAATGAAACTTCTTGTCTCTCGTCTTCTCTGGCTTTTTTCCAGGAACCGGGTCACATTGGCAGCAGCCTAAGAAGAGATGCCCGCTTTTCCTCTCAGAAGGAAGCTGTCTATGTGTTCGTGTGACCCAGAGGATTGTTCTTTTTCTCAAAATCGGCCAGTGTTAAAGTCAAAAATCGAACAGGATTGCAGCAACAAAATCAAACAGAAGAGGTAATAAAGGTAAAAAAAAGCAAAGATCTTCCAGATCAGAACCTAGTGGTGGGTAAAAAAAAAAGTCTGTCAATTCGAACATAAGTCACTGCAGCACCACCGCCAGTCTCTGAGGTACCCGAACACTCACCAAACCAACTGTACCTCTCCGGGCTTGGGATGGCACCTTATGCCCCTGTTTGCTCCCAGACAGTCAGTTTTTGTACCCAGCTATGGAATACATCATCTGACAAATTTACAATCATGTTCAACTTAGACACATCATGACTTTTCTCAAGAAATTCTCTGCCTGTTCCAGGCCCCTCAAGGACGAGAGGCGCTGGTAGTTGAGATAGCATAAACTTCGGGGAGGTCATTCTGACCTGTTCAGAGGGTAGCTTGGGAGATAGGATGGACAGCTACTCGCAACCTAACATATCTGTTTGTCCTGCACAATGTTTTCATAGCATTCCTATATTGTACTCACATTGTTAAAGCTTCAGCATGACGAAGAACACTTTCTAGCTGATTAAGTAGGGAGAACTTTTTGTTGACTGGTGCATTTGAAAACACACCTTTACATAGAACACAGTTATAGTGATGACATTTGATTGTATTGGGTAAATATATGATGAATCATAAGCTAAAATTATAGTAGTTCACACAGGGCCTGGGCTGTGGGTCGATTAAAACCAAGTTTTAGCAACTTCATGGTTTTAACCTTGGCTTTGCATTTTTTTCCTACATGAGCCTCCAGGAAGTTGGACCCATGTCACCACTTTGGGCTCCGCACGGCTGGGTTCCGTGGGCACAGACCTGGCCATCAGGCCCTCGCCTGTAAGCCCCAACTCCAGGCGATATAAACAACCTTGAACCATGATGTTAAGGAGCTGCACAATATTTCCATCTAACAACTTTGCTGAACTTCTAGTCTTGTCTTTTGCTGCGTTCCAGTTACCTCAGAAGGCAGAACTTTCAAACACGGTGGATGAAGAGGAAACGCAGACTGTAACCTCAATCATTCACCTCTGGCCTTGGGTGCCCTGGTGCCATGTGTACTGATGCTTGAACAAATCTACTCCTCTTACCCATCTTAACTATCATATTCCTCGTGTTACTGGTCGAGGAGGAGGAGTGGCAGCAATCTATCACTCCAAGTTATTAATTAATCCTAGACCAAAACATGGTTCCAGTTCATTTGAAAGCCTGACTCTTGGCATCACCCATCTGAACCGGAAAGCAGAAAAGCCACTTTTGTTTGTAGTTGTATATCGGCCCCCTGCTGGGCCACATTCAGAGTTCCTATCTGAGTTCTCTGATTTCTTATCTAACTTGGTCCTCAGAACAGATAAAGTCATTATTATTGGAGACTTTAATATCCATGTAGATGTCATAAATGACAGCTTTAGAAATGGCTTCATTTCTTAACTTGAGTCAGTTGGTTTTCTTCAACAGATAAACCAACCAACTTATAGCTTCAACCACACCCTTGATCTAGTTCTGACTTACGGTGTTGAGGTAGAACATGTGTCAGTGTTCCCTCAGAACCCACTCTTGTCAGACCATTCTTTTATCACTTTTACATTTATGATTAAGGATTCTTCTATACTCAGAACACAATCTTGCTATAGCAGGTGTCTAATGCTGTTGATAAGTTTAAGGAAGTGATCCCTGTGCTAATCCCAGGACCACCAAGTGCTTCTCTGGGAATCAATCATTATAATCTTAGCCCTGCAGAGGTTGACTCTATTGCTTAAGGTGCAGCAACTTCACTGAGAATCACGCTTGATTCTGTTGCCCCCCTGAAAAAGAAAATAGTAAATCAGAGGAGGTGCGCCCCCTGGTATAATTCACACATTAGGACTCTCAAGCAGAAAGTGCGAAGACTAGAAGGGAAGTGGTATTCTTGTAAAATAGATAGCTACCATTTTAGCCTGGAAAGACTGGCAGTTTACAAAAAGGCCCTCCATAAGGCTAGAACAACTTATTTTTCTTCTTTAATTGAAGAAAACAAGAATAACCCCAGATTTCTTTTCAGCACTGTGGCCAAATTAACCAAGAATCACAGTGTTTTAAAACCGCGTATCCCTTCTTCCCTTAGTGGTGAAGACTTCATGAGCTTCTTCACTGATAAAGTTAGCTATCAGTGAAAAAGCTAAGATGTGCTGACTGTGGGAACATACAGGGTCTCCAATGAGCCCTTAAACTCCTTCACCTCTATATACTTTTCTGAGGCGTTTTTGCAAATTCAGAAATCCAAGTCCACCACGTGTCTTTTAGATCCCATCCCAACACACCTGTTGAAGGATGTTTTACCAATGATAGGCAGTTCTATCCTGGACAAGATTAATTGTTCTTTAGTGAAAGGTTATGTACCCCAGTCCTACATGGTGGCAGTGATTAAGCCATTGCTTAAAAAACCATCACTGGATTTTGATGTATTAGCAAATTATAGGCCAATATCCATAATTCCTTTTATCTCTAACGTTCTTGAGAAGGTGGTGGTGACTCAGTTACTAGAGCACCTACAGAGAAACTGCCTGTTTGAGATGTTTCAGTCAGGCTTAGAGCTCACCACAGCACAGAAAAAGTACTTATTAAAGTTACTAATGATCTTCTTATAGCTTAAAATTATGGACTGGTTTCTATGCTGGTTCTGCTGGACCTCAGTGCTGCTTTTGATACAGTTGATCACAGCACCCTGTTACAGAGACTGGAACATATGATTGGCATTAAAGGGACAGCACTAAACTGGTTTAGCTCATATTTATCAGATAGATACCAGTTTGCTCATGTCCACGGCATTCCCTCTTCATACAGTAGGGTTAGCCATGGAGTTCCACAAGGTTCTGTATTTGGACCAATCCTTTTCACCTTGTACATGCTTCCCTTAGAAACATTATTCAGCAGCACGGAATAAGTTTTCCTTCTTATGCTGATGACACTCAGCTATATCTATCCATGAAACCAGAGGAGACAGAACAGTTAGTGAAGCTTCAGACCTGCCTTAAAGATATAAAGTCTTGGATGTCTTCAAATTTGTCATGGTGTTTGGTGCTGAACCTCTCAGGGATAGATTTGATCACATTCGCATCTAGTCTCTCTGTGAGGAATCTTGGAATAACTTTTGACCAAAATCTGTCCTTCAACCCACACATTAAATAGTCTCTAGAAGTGCCTTTTTTCACCTGAGAAAAGATGAGCAAAGATGAAACTACTGACGTGGCATGATGCTTAAATGTTTGTCCATGCATTTGTTACTTCCAGGCTGGGCTATTGTAATTCTTTATCAGGGTGTCCAAACAACTCTTTAAGAAGCCTCCAGGTGATCCAAAATGCTGCAGCTAGAGTTTTGACAGGTATTGACAAAAGAGATCACATAACTCCTGTACTGGTGTCTCTTCATTGGCTGCCCATTCAATTTAGAATAATTTTTAAAATTCTTCTTCTGATCTACAAGGTCCTCAGAGGCCTAGCTCCATCCAACCTGGAGGAGCTAGTGACACCTTATCATCCCAATAGACCGCTCCACACTCAGAATGCTGGTCTACTTGTGGTCCCGAGAATCTCTAGGGGTAGAATTGGGGGGGCGAGCATTTAGCTACCAGGCCCCCCTGCTGTGGAACCAGCTCCCTGTCCAGGAGACTATTTCTACTTTTAAGATTAGACCTAAAAACTACCTCTTTGAAAAAGCTTATCACTAATTCTGTAGTTGCAGTTATTATCCTAGACAGACAAATTATCATAATTAGGGGGTCGTCTAATCATTAGGTTAACATCTTAGTTATGCTGCTATAGGCCGAGGCTGCCAGGGTCCAGAAACATGATCACCGGACAGGCCTCTGTCACCCTGCTGGATCATGGTCTCCCCCCCCACCCCACCTGTATTCATTTACAGGTATCGCCACTTTCATAACTCTTTGCTGACCTATTTACCTCCGACCCCACTGACCCACTCAACCCAACTCTACCGGCAACTTATTTTAATTAATAGGTGTTTCTATGTTCTACCTATTCTTTCCTCTACCTGTCCTCCCCCTTCTCCTCTCTCTACCCAGCTGGCCATCAGCAGGAGGGTCCCCCTATATGAGCCTGATCCTGCTCAAGGTTTCTTCCTGTTAAAGGGGAGTTTTACCTTGCCACTGTTGCTTGTTGAGGGTCAGGCCCTGGGATTCTGTAAAGCGCCTAGAAACAATTTTGATTGTAACAAATGCTATATAAATAAAGATTATTTGATTGACAAATCCTGACTAGCACAGATGTGTAAAAAATAAAATAAAATAAACAGTCAGGTTCAGATCAGGGAGGCCATTCCTCCCAATCACACCCCTTCAGGCATCAATGACATTGACCGCATAGGCATTATGTCCCCCAGTAAAACAATGGATTCCCCCCTTTGCCCTCCAAGAAGGCTGGGTACTCTATACATGTGGTTGCCGTAGATAGAAACAGCAAGAGGCCGTCATGGTCCGAAGGTCCCGGGAAACAATCCTCGTTCACTGGAAGAGGAAGCCGCTTTTGACATCAATCTCACGCTCAGCTGGAGGTCAGAATTGAAGTGCATTAATGATGGTAATTTTCTTTAAGAACCCAGCCAAAGAAAGCAAATGTACCAGTGAAGCTGTAGCCTCTCTGTAAGGATCTTCAGATAGTCCGTCAGGTCTCTGCCTGCCAAGTCCAGGCATGGTGGCATCAAGAGTAGCATGTCCCTCATGGATGGGCACAGAATAGGTCACACAATAATCAGTCCATCATAATACCTGGAAATGAATACAATTATCTTTGTGTATCATGCACTGTGTCCGAATCATAGCTTCGCATAATAAATACGGTCCCAGGCGAAAGTGGCCAAATCCATTTAATTATTTTAACCCATTAAAAAAATCAAAAAAAACATTTAGCGGTAGTTTGTTAATGTATTATTTCCCCCTAACATTATACATAAATAAATAAGTATTTAAAAAATAATTAAATTTCACTGACATTTTTGCACCATGACATGATGGTGTATTCTCAAATCCTTCCAACATTTAAACTAGTTTTTGGTCAAAAATGGCTCATGTGATCATATTGCACCCCTACTTTTCAATAGGGGTGCAATATGATATTCAAATATTATATATTATACCTTCAAATATTCAATCAATTTTTATTTATATAGCGTCTTTTACAATCAAAATTGTTTCAAGGCGCTTTCCAGAATCCCAGGGCCTAACCCCAGACAAGCAACAGTGGCAAGGAAAAACTCCCCTTTAACAGGAAGAAACCTTGAGCAGGACCAGGCTCATGTAGGGGGACCCTCCTGCTGATGGCCGGCTGGGTAGAGAGGGGAGAAAGGGGGAGGACAGGTAGAGGATAGAACAGGTAGGAGAGGTAGAGGAGAGAATAGGCATGGATCAAAGAATACATACAGAAATACATTATATTAAGTAAATTACACCCTGATGGACAAAAATCATTTAGAACCTTACCCATTTCATGAGTTTCAGGTTCAAACCTCTCATTTTAAATAAAAATGCTATAAAGCAGCAGTTTTAGCTTTTTCAGCAACAGTTGAACAGGTGATTTGTCAAATGTGAACATATGAGATGTTGCACCAGTATACCTGGTGTCTGGGGTGACCCACAATTGATGGAACACTGCTTGAGGAGCGTCATCACCAGCAAAACCAGCCTTACAAATGCCAGAGACATTGTCAACAATGATTGAAGCAAGTTCACTGTCCATTTCTGAAAGATTAACAAGCAACAGGTTTTTACATCTAAATCAATGACGCTGTTAAGGATTGGGTTTTTACAGGACCCAAAAGCAGGCAAGAACGCAGTGATAAAAAGTCAGAAAAAGGTTTTATTAAACCAACTCAAAACGGCAGTCCAGCTCCAGCGCGGAGCCAACACGGGAGTGGGGTTCTGCACGTTCACTAGCCCAGCTGGACGGCGTGGAGACCTGAAACATGCAGGGAAAATACCAAACGCAAGACCGCAAAACACTCCGACGCTGATAGGCAGGCGCTCTCTCCTTATATCGGTGGCCTGATGGAAATTGCCGACAGGTGCGCCTGCCTGCAGCGCCAGCTGTTGCCAATGACTCCTCCACGCCTCCTGCAGGACAAACCAAACAACCCGGAAACCTGAACCCCGACCGACACACCCACATCAGTGCTTTAACAACGCCTTTGCGTAAAATGTGGCATTTAATTAGTATCAGATCAGAGGATCTAAAGCATTTTCTTCCGTGAAATTTTTTTTGATGAGCGTAAATTATAATTTGTGCAGTCCTGGTTGTTACTTGTGCAAGTGAGTCTCTCGTATGTTTGCAGGTCCAATCCTGGTTTTTCAGCAGGTAGAGATGAATGCAGCGTCAACCAAAACTCTTGATGGCCTATGGAGGCTGAGGACATTTCTTTTCGTCAGACCTGTTCTTGGGAAAATCATGTTTGGTCTGTTCTGTAAGAAGTAGGTCTTAAAGTGCTTTAGGCTGGAATGACTGGAATTTTTTGATGAGACCAAAAGGGTCCAAGTGTTCTCTTTTATCAGAATGATAACGATACATTTAAGGTGTATGTAACTGTCATAAGACATTTCTTGCGGTGTTTACTGAGACTGATGAGGTTTTTCCTCAGTGATGTTTTTTGCAACTGAACTTAACGAGAAATTTGAAGTTCTTAAATCTCCTGGGCTGACCTTATCATCTTAAAGGGATGGTGTTTCTCTGAGTGGTTCTTGCAATAAAATGAATTATAATAGTGGTGAACTCAATTTTGTAGCAACTCTACTCCTGCACAGCACAAGTGACATTTTCAAACGCTTTAAGAATGCAAAAAAATGACACCAATTGTATGGTGAAAAGGCACACTTGTTATTTGAAAACCAAGGTGACAACCTAAAGAAGCTTGAATGCAAAGAATGTGCAAAGTTTAATTAGTTGGTTGGTTGTTTTGTGTAACACTTTTTTGTTAACTATATGATTCCATGTGTTGTTTCAATTTTGATGTCTTCAATTTGAACTTTTAATATAGAAAGTAAAAATGAACAGTGGGGCGGCTGAAATATAAAACACAATAACCACTTTCACTTACCCAAGAAATAGAAAGGAAGAGATGTTGTGTGTGTGTAAATTTGTCTGTATATGGAAGGCTATAAAGTGTAACCATGAAGCTGATGTCAGAACAATCATTGATCTCCCAGCAGGAGTTTGAGATGGAATTCTGTGGACAGAGTTTTGGTCAATCTGAAATCATTATGATGCAATCATCAAATCTCACTCTAACTGTTTGAAAGATATTCTGCAAATATTTTGTCCATCTTTGCTTTTACTGCTTAAATGTTTCATCCACACTGCCATCTATTGGCTGTGAATGGTAGGATAAATGTATCTCTTTGATAAATGTTTACATGGTGGGATAAAATAACCATTATAACAGCAGGGTTCAATAATTGTCGCCAGGGGGCGCTGCAAGACATTTTGGGAACTCCTACTGCGCTCCTCCACGTAGCAGTTTGGCTGGTGGAACATTTTTATACCCTTATACATAAAATTGTGCATTTTAATAATATTTTTTGTCAACTTATACATATGTAAAATGAAAAACAACACCTTAAACTTAAAATAAATGCAATGAGATTCAGTGGAGAAATAAAAACTTTCCTGCCTGTTGCTACTATACCTTTAGATGCATTTGAATATGGGCAGAGCAGATGATAAAAGCTTGCCTGCATTAATTATTTAACTAAAACAACAGTGGAATATATAAATACAGAGTTTTCTTCAGATATTATAAGCTAATATGAGGAAAAAGTGAGCTTGATTATAAAGCTATATGTACAAAGAAACTTTCCACCTCACAAGCCATTAAAAAACCCATTATTTTCGCCGGGTTTCTTTTCTTTTGGGATTGCCAACTTTTGACGCATCCTGTGGTCTCCACCTCCACTTGCTGTCTTCTTCATCATCTTCCTATTTTTGGTGGTTGGCATTCCTGAAGTTGTCCCACTTTCTGGCTGTGAAAAGTTGGCTCTTTGTATGTCATGCAGGTGGACTGAACTATTTTTACATAAATTAGGGGTGTTGAAAAATGTTTACAAATTATATATTTTGTGTCTTCTCCTTATTCTCCCCTTTCTGGTGGTCCGATTGTAGCACTGCCTGTTTTTTTTTTGTTTGTTTTGTTTTTTTCATTGGCAGGTGCTGCCAATTCAATGTATTTCTGCTTTGTTCTGCTACTGTCTTACAAAACTCTTTCCTCTTTAGGTTCCCTAGACCAGAGCAGATCAGAAATGTCTGCAGTTTGACTCTTCAAGAATATAAATGGTAAGACCTCTTCACTATACCACATTATTTACACAGTTGTACATTGTTTGGTCTTTCCCTCCAGATGGATCCTGTCCAACATCAAGAAAACTGCCCAGGGCAGTGTGGAAGCCCTGTAGGTAACATAATAGTTATGCACATATTTAAGATTGCCAATCAAATCATAGTTCCTAGATTGGAGCCAACATTCATGACCATCATGTGACTGATCTTGTGTTTTTGTGTCTTTTTCAGGTCAGCAGCTTTAGCTGCTGCCACCACCTGCATGCAAGTTTTTTTGAAATTTTATAACTTGAGAGCCTAGATTCATCTTTTGGAAAGACCATGTTTAAGAAATCCACCATAAATAAACTGAACAACATATATACACTTTCATTTCAGATGAGTCAACACCACTTAGACGCACTGCCAGTCACTTTGATCTGACTCCACTTTGGCAATAAGCTGGAATTAGAAAGGTCATATACACCACTGTACATATCTCTGGATCCACTTCACATTACAGTATTGGGTTTTTTTTCATTTCCAGTTTAATACAATTTCTTGACCAGGGACTTGGTTACAGCCGCCTAACAAGGGCCCCAGTCATGGTGTCTGATAATATTAAGGAATGTGAAACCACAGTGATCAAAATAACACTTGTGAAGAAGACCCAAAACTCCTGTTCTTTTATGAGGCACGGCCTCTCCACCAACTTTGAGAGGGCATTAACCCTTTTCCGGCCTAGAAGGATGGCTGTGGATTTGGAGGTGCTGATCCTGATCGCAGCCGCTTCACATTCAAACATGCAAACCGGTACATGCTGAAGGTCCTGGCTTGATGAAGCCAATAGGACAACATTATCTGCAAAAAGCAGGGATGAAATCCTCCCAAACCAGACTCCATCTGACCGCTGCCTACACCTCAAACTTCTGTCCATAAAATCCATGAACAAAACCAGCGAGGAACCGAACTCCAAACTCCAACATGCACCAGAATGTCTTATTACCAGCAATGCAACTTATTACTGGCAATGTGAACAAAGCTCCTGTTCTGGTAGTACAGAGGCCGAACAGCCCTGAACAGAGGACCACAGACCCCATAGTCATGGAGAACTCCCAACAGTATACCCCGAGGGACACAGTTGAATGCTTTTTCCAGGTCTACAAAGCACATGTTGACTTGTTGGCCAAACTCCCATGAACCATCGAGCACCCTGTAGAGAGTACCAAGCTGGTCCTGTGTTCCACAACTGGGACAAAGACCGCATTCGGTCGGAATCCAGGCTTCAACTATCAGCCTAATCCTCCTCTCCACTTATCCACCTATAGTTTTATTAAGAAGTATCATCCAACTGCCACGTGATGCTGCCGAGGCATCCAAAATAGTCCCACAACATCCAGAGTCTTGAAGTACTCATGGTGGATCTCATCTCAGTCCTGATGCCTTGCCACCAAGAAGCTCATTAACTACCTCTGAAACTTTGGCTTGGGTGATGATGGAATCCACCTAAGAGTCCCCACCCTCTGCTTCCTAAATGGAAGGCATAGCAGTGGGATTGTGGAGATCCTCAAAGTATTCCTTCCACCATCCGTCCGTCAATATTCCCAGTTGATGTCAGAAGCTCCTTACCCGCACTAACTCTTACTAGACTCAAGTTTTTGCTTCCAGGACAGCCCAGACTGCAGCTTGCTTTGCCTGCCAGTACCTATCAACTGTTTGGGGGTTTCCATTGGCCAACATAGAACTCCTTCTTCAACTTAACAACATCCCTTACTTCCGGCGTCTTGGGATTTGTCACCACAACTAGCATCACAGATCTTGCATCCACAGCTCCCACAGCACCTCACTGGAATGAGTACAAGGCAGACCCAGCCATCTTTGGAAGTAGAAACTAATCTTTTTGTCAAGGGTTTTGACTATGGACATCATCAGCATAAGTTGCTAGGAAATACAGACAAAATGCCAAGCTATTATAACTATAGATTGAACCTGTTGGGTTGACCTGACTTGTCTACTGAAGCCAAACAAATTTTGAGCTTCTTTTGTAACAAAAAAATGGAGCTCAGCCAGTGGGGTCTTTATCTCATTAGCTGGTATTTGGGCTTTTTTGAAGTGGCTCTTCAGTACTTTTCAATTGCTGGATCTTGAGTGTCATATGGCAAACTGGCCTGTTTAAGTTCAATGAAGATGTTTCGCCTCTCATCCAAGAGGATTCATCAGTTCTAACTGACTGTTGGCGAGTTCCAGATACTTGTACTCTTCAGCAGCCATTTGGAGCTTCTGTCACCTGGTTGTAGGTTGCTCCACCCCAAATTATGCAGGTCGCTGAAAGTTCCCCTGACACTAGTGGCCTGAGTCCTGGCCTGAGAGTTGGCTTGCGCTTGTGAAGCGGTTGTTTTGTCACCCCAATGTACAGGTCTGGGCATTCCTTGCTGCACTGGACAGCACACACAAATTTGGGTGGACAAACTTCTGCCTCATGGTGTTGGAGGGCTTGAAGTGCACTGGGATGATTTGTTTATCGATAATCCTCCTGAGCTTCTTAAACAGCTCTTCAACATATGGCATGACAGTGTATGCAGTCCAGTCTCACCTGTAGTGAAAATTATCCCCAGGAGGAGAAGAGGCCATTCACACATGGCCACTAACTATCCCCACAATGTCAGGGAAAGTTTCAACGACCCACATAATTTGGGGTGGAGCAACCAACTACCAGGTGACTGAAGCTGGGAAGCTGTCAAACACTTTCTGAAATTCCCTCCCTTGTTCACTGGTCAGCCTAGCTAGTGCACAGTATACCCGGTCAGAACATCATTGCCAATTTTACATTCAATACGTCACTAAAATTAACATGTGATTGACAACATTAAATAGGGAACACAAACATGTCCAGACAAACCGTAAACAAAGATGGGTCTTTTATTAAACACTCCTTGTACACAGAAGAGTGAATTGAATACTGTGTATTTTACCATGTGGAAAGGAGTGGTATTGAATGATTACCATTTAGAAAAAGCAGAATGATGAACATGTAGACAGATGTCAGAATTGCTGAAAATCCAGACAGAGTGATTAAAATGTAAACAATACTGTAGGTCATCATGTATGTGGCACTTTTAGAATTCAGACACTCCCAGTAGAAACCAAAATCAGGAGGATCCATTTCTGCGCTGGAACAGCAGGGAAGCTTTCTAGAAGCATTTGCGGTGCACAATGGAGGGGCCAGACTCATCATATTCCTGCTTGCTGATCCACATCTGCTGGAAGGTGGACAAGGAGGCCAGAATAGAGCCCCCAATCCAGACAGAGTACTTCCTTTCTGGTGGAGCGATGATCTGAAGGTGAGGAGAGGATAATAAGACCACAGCATAAATGTATGGACAACATCCTGGCACAATTGATCTTTAAAATAAAGCCAAAGAAATCTTAATTGAAGGAAAATTTCTTTCAGGCATCTAACTCTGAAATATGGCCAGATGACCAGGTTCTGATGGAGAACATTTTGAACTCGGGTGCATAAAAGCTGTACCTTTATTTTCATGGTGGAAGGGGCCAAGGCAGTGATCTCCTTTTGCATACGGTCAGCGATTCCTGGGTACATGGTGGTGCCACCAGAGAGGACAGTGTTGGCATACAGGTCTTTACGGATGTCAACATCACACTTCATGATGCTGTTGTAGGTAGTCTCATGGATGCCAGAGGATTCCATTCCTGAACAAAGAACAGTTTAACATTTAATTCTGAGAAGGACTAAAAGACAGAAACTACACTAGAAGTTTGGATTTCTCAGTTTTACCCACCAAGGAAAGATGGCTGGAAGAGTGCCTCGGGGCAGCGAAACCTCTCATTCCCAATAGTTATGACCTGTCCATCTGGAAGCTCATAGCTCTTTTCCAAGGAGGAAGAGGAAGATGCTGTTGCCATCTCCTGTTCAAAGTCCAAAGCAACATAGCAGAGCTTCTCCTTGATGTCACGCACAATCTCACGCTCAGCTGGAGGCCAGAATTGAAATTATTAGAGATTGAAATTTACTTTTAGAACCCAGCCAAAGAAAGTAAATGTACCAGTGGTGGTGAAGCTGTAGCCTCTCTCTGTAAGGATCTTCATCAGATAGTCCGTCAGGTCTCTGCCTGCCAGGTCTAGACGGAGGATGGCATGTGGAAGAGCGTATCCCTCATAGATGGGCACAGTATGGGTCACACCATCGCCAGAGTCCATCACAATTCCTGGAAATTAATAAAATTTACCTAACCTGAAAAAAATAGCATCTCAACACATTTTAGTCTATCAAGAATGTCTAAAATAATAGAAAAATGCATTTCTATATGCCATTTAATTTATTGACGTGAGACTTTCTCATCTTTATTGGGAGGTTAGCACGGAACTAAAGACCTTTGTGTTTATAGTTTGTTTTGGACAGTACTAATTTTTGAAAGCATGCACACATGTATCCAGATGTATGGGGCGCTGAATGCAAAAATGTCACAACTCATTCCATCATTCAATATGACAAAGTCTAAAAGTAAAAGATTAAATTTAAATCTAAAAATTAAACTAAACTTTAATATACAAATATGATGAACAAATCTAAATGTATATAAATCTAAATGTTAAAAACTCAAGTTAAAACAAAAACAGCACCATGCCGCCAACACCCGACTGAATCGCTGGACAACATGGCCGCCAGCTCCAGTGCACTGTCTGGTTCTGCACATGGGCAGTAACTCATCACTGTCGCAACTAAAAACATTTGCTTCATGTATCTCAAATTGTTATTAAACACATTCAGTAACAATATATAGCAGGTTGCATATCGGCCTTGCTGTTGAACATTAAGTTTGGATAATTAAATTGTGTACACTGTGCCACTCTGAGTATTTATCAATCGTTTACAAATAACGAGAATATTTGTATGTAACATTTACTTTTAGACTTTGTCAAATTTAGTTGAATTTGAGAAAATTAGTTGTAAGCAACATTTATTTATTTTTTTACACATAGAGGTGCAACTTGGAGTTCCCACCTGTGGTACGACCAGAGGCATACAGTGACAACACAGCCTGGATGGCCACATACATGGCAGGAGTGTTGAAGGTCTCAAACATGATCTGAAAGAGAAAAACATTAGTCACTAGAAAAAAAAAAAAAACTATTGAAGTGGATCTGTAGGAGCCATTTTACAACTGTACAGGGGTGTCAGGGAACACACCTGTGTCATCTTCTCTCTGTTAGCCTTGGGGTTCAAAGGTGCCTCAGTTAGCAGGACTGGATGCTCCTCTGGAGCAACACGGAGCTCGTTATAGAAGGTGTGATGCCAGATCTGTTGAACCAGATCAGCCATCATTAAAGTCTGGTCATTGATCATCATTGATCTTTAAACTATGTAGTTGTGGTACCGTCTTTACACAAGGTCAACCCACCACTTACAGGGGTTACAGAGACTAAACTGAATTTAGTCAATCACAAAGTCAAAAGAACTGACCGTCATGAAGCCAGACCACCACACCACAATTTTAACTCTTAGTTGCAGTTGTCTACCTGAATTTTAAAAAGGTTCTCACCTTCTCCATGTCATCCCAGTTGGTGACAATGCCGTGCTCGATAGGATACTTCAGTGTCAGGATGCCTCTCTTACTCTGAGCTTCATCTCCAACATAGCTGTCCTTCTGTCCCATTCCAACCATCACACCCTGACAGACAAAAACCATTTAGAACTTTACCCAATTTTAAAGAAATTAAATCACCCATTATCCAATTAATCGGTTCAAGTTTTAAACTTCTTTTAAATGACAACGCAGCAATTTTAGCTTTATCAACAACAGTTGAACATGTGATTTGTCAAATCTGAGCATATGAGATGTTGCACTGAGTACCTGGTGTCTGGGGCGACCCACAATTGATGGGAACACAGCTCGAGGAGCATCATCACCTGCAAAACCAGCCTTGCACATGCCAGAGCCGTTGTCAACAACGAGGGAAGCAACTTCATCTTCCATTTCTGAAAGTTTAGTCATCAAGTTTAGGCTTCCAATTATGATTTTGTCTTGTTCATTACATTTTTAAAAAATGAAAACCATTTGGACATAGCCATATGCAACATCAGATTGATGCCACAGCAGCAGAAAACATTATGCAATTTGTAGAAAAAAAATAAAAAGTGAAGAATATCTCAACTGTAACTAGTTCCTGCATATTTTAAATCTAGCAGAAACACCAGTGTCAGCGTACTTCGAGTTGTCAAACCTGTTAAAGGTGTGTTCAAGACCTGGTTGCTTTAAGACATTTCAGAGAACAAAACCTTCCTGTTAGCCAACTTCAGCCCAGCAGATTACACAGTTCCTCTTAAATGTCACAATTTAACAGCCTCTGCCAATTTTATGCAAGATATTAAAGGAGTCATCTTCTATGTCACCATATAGTCAACCTAACAACATGTAAATAAAGACATGACATTTGTATGGATTAAAAAAAACTTTAAAAAAAATGTATGACTGGTGACCTAATGCAACAATTGGTTATTTATTTATCTTATTTGGGATAAATATGAATTATGTAAATCAATGCAAAGATCCTCTGACATGGGCATTGTGCGGTCCTGGTTCTTACCTGTGCAGGTGAGTCTCAGGTGTGTTTGCAGGTAAATTCCAGGTGATGTTACTTAGCAGGTGGAGGCAAAAGCAGCATCGACACTGAAGACACGGCAGATTTATGTGCAGTTGCGGGAATGCTGGAGATGCCCATAAAAGGTAGGGTTCTCTTTGCTGCTGCCCTCATTGGTCCAGGTGGGCAGCGTGCCTCAGGTTCTCCCGGCTCCTGATCTGATTGGCTGCTGAATGTTCCTTTCAGGGGAGAGGCCTAATAGATGGCTGTGACTGGCTTGTCAGACCGGAAGGGTGAGGTTCTTTTTCGTACAAAAACATCCTGTTGGACAACTTTTGACTAAAACTAGAGGGTTTTTTTTCCTTTTAATTGGTGAATCAAAATTTTAGTCATGTCAATATTTGGTATTTTGAATGGGGAAAACTGATCAGGAGTGGCAAATGACTAAATGAATGAATGCTTTCACTGTCATACATCTCAAGCCAAAGGTGAAAGGTGTTGCCTTACCCCTGCATGCATGCTTGTGTCCACATATGTAGAATTGTAAAAGACTTAAACATATGTAGGGAATAAATGCAACTTTTAAGGTGTTTCAGGAACACATAAATTCAGAAATCTACAAATGGATATAAAGTGCATAAGCAGAAATTGCACACAGTTTCGGGTTGTGCTGATGGTAGGGACCAGGAGCAGCTGATGGGAAGGATGGACTCTGCTGCAGCAGTGGGCCATGTCCCTCCCACATATTCAATATTCTTGGGTAAACAGTGATAAAATGATAGATATGTAAAAATAATAAAATTATTTTGAGACTTAAGTTCAAAGAACAGGATTTCTGGCTTCAGGCTTTGATCATCATGTTTGCACTCAGGTGAAATTCACCTTCAGAGCCCACAGACATGATGAAGTACTCAAAGACTTTTCAATTCCGCCAACTATTCAAGTCCAATTCCTGGTTGTGGCTAAATGTGGCTTTTATATATTTTTTTTCCTTTGTATTATCTGATCTTTTTCCATTTATCCTCAATGGTGGGCTGCTACAGCTTCATGTTAGTTTTGTATCGCGGTGCTGCTGTCTATGTGTCCACACCCCGAACTTGCACAGACACGTCTCTTCACCCAACCACCCTGAATTCTTCTTCACTGTACTGACAACCCTGGAAGTCTTTTAAAGTCCTAACTGGTTCGATTTAACATGCTTTTATTTTTTTTTGGATGAGGCAGGCTTTAGTGGCACAGGGTGGTCTGCTGAGGCCCTGCCTCCTGTCCCAAATGTCCTTGTATGGACTTAAGGGCAGCTTAAATTGCTCCATTTGACACACCTGGTCCTGCAGAGGAGCACATATTTACACAAAAATCCTGAAAACCTTGAAAGAATATTATAGATTCTGAATGAAAATGTATTGACAAAATGTTGATGATACTGACGGCTGAGAACCGGTTGAGAAATCTTCTGAAAATCCTTCCGGATCCCAAACCTCATCATAGAAATAGGCCAATGTTAAACATTTGTAAAGCAACTTTTTTAATCTATTCTTTTGCTCAAACTTCAACTCGATAGTGACACTTAAAGAAAAGCTGCTTTGTTTGCTACAGGAAAAAATACATTTGATTTCAAATATGAGGTAGGAGACAAAAGTCCAGAATTTGGTTCTTGTAGACAAATTTTGAAAATAAAGACTAGGATTTGAATGTGATGGTTTGTAGTCAAACTGAAGAATAGTTAACAACTTGCCAACAATGAGACATCCATCTTCAAGAGTTTTGTGATGTTCTAGTATATGATAAAGTGTTTCACACCCACGGGACACTCACAAAGACTAACACTGACACTTGTCCAGTTCAGACTGCTCATCTTAATCTCTTTACATACATGTCACAAGACTAGCAGACTTGTTGTAAATGTTGGTTTGTCAACACAGGAACCCACCCATACGGTCCAGTATGGTTGCCTAAATTGCATTTAACATATTTCCACACATTTAAGACATGGTGAAAAACCAGTTTACATGCTAAGTGGATGGTGGTGCCCAAGAGCAAGAGCACTGGGATTGGTTGATTTTTGCCATGGTGGACAAAAAAGTGTGTAAACCATACTGGTTCCTAAACTGGTTTGGCCCTCCTTGATGCTTCGGTTCAAACAGGTGTTAGTCTTGTGTCCACTTATGATAATGCACTTGAATTCTAATAATACTCAAATTTTGGAATGTTCCTTTACAGGCACAGAATCATCATTCCTTTCTAAAGGAGAATAAAAGAGGATTCTGTTGGGACTTCCTGTTCTGATGGAGGCAGCTTTGGCTTCTGTCCTTATATGGACTCAACTTCAGCTCGAATCATGTGCTTCTGCTTTACACAAGCTGCACCTGAAGAACCACATTTCCTATTTACAGATTCGGATCCAAAAGACTCCAATTCAAGCTGCCATCACTCATTCTTGAAGTTTGATGTGTTCGTTCTTCTTTTCATCTTTATTCTTCATGGTGTACTGTTTCATTTATCCTTGCTGTCTTTGGGCTCTAGAATGCAACAGATTCCTTTTGAGTTTGTTAATGGCAACTTTAGCTCAGCTGAAATGCGGCCTCTATGTAACACAGAACAGGCGGGCTCCTCAATCAGGTCAGAAAAGAAACGTTTTGTACATTTCAGATGAGGCATTTGAGCAGAGAACAATCTGATCCTCCTGCATACCTGGCTGGTTCAGGCCTGTTCGGGGACACTGAGGAGTGTCCTCTGAAATCTTGATATTACACTCATCCATGTACAACCACCAAATAACGTGTGAATGCATAGGAAGGCGCCACCTGCTGGTTCCTGTAAACAATGTAAACATACTGACACTGAACACAGACAAGATCTTCATATCTCAGACAGAGCGAAGGAATCAGACTAGACATTGGTTCAGTTCCATCCTCATGAATGTGGACTGTCACAGCTGCGGGCAACCCCGCCCTAGTCCGAGTTTGCCCCACGCACCTGTGGCGAATCAGCACCGTAAAGAGCCCCCTTTTTAGTTCCCGGAGTTACACTGCCTCCCTGCCAGCTTGTCCTCTGTGATTCTCATGAGTCTCCAGCGTTTTCCTGCCCTCCTGCCCTTGACCCTGCCTGTCCCTGACCCTGCCTGTCCCTGACAATTTGATCCAGCCTGCTCCCCGGTAAATTCTGTCTGCCTTCTGTTCCTGTAAATAAAACTGTGTTCAACCGAACTCTGTTGTCGCTCTTGGGTTATCGTCTGGTCTCTGACAGTGGACACCTCAGCTCATCCTCAACAAAAATGATCCTGAGATACTGAGCCCCTCCAGTTCTACAGAACACAGCAAAGCAGCAGAATCTTAGAGAATATTAATCCTCAACAGAGTATCAGCTGTAAATCAAAATGTAGGTCAAGAGGAGGTTTGAAGAGCTTTAAATGGCAGGATTATTGTCTGCTGTCTGAAACCGTGGGAAGGTGATGGTCACCTTTGAGCAGCCAGAAGGAGACTTGCATCTGGGAGACTACACAACTGAAGAGTCTTCCCACCCAGCAGGCTCTTTACAGCACATAGATCAGTTTCTGTAACTCCACCAGCAAGAAAATGCAGCATTGTTGAGGGTCTCACACATCTGGAATGCTGCTGGTAACAGCCTGCTGGTAACGCCACCTTGTGCACATAAAAACCATTGTTTATCTGCTGTCATCACACTTTCAGATGAGTATCTCCATTTGTAAATCATCTTAGACAGGTGAGACGCTGATGGACAGGTGAGACACCAAAGGAGAGCTGAGATGTTGATGCACAGGACATGAAGAGAGGAAACATGAGGAAACTGAACTAGACTAGACTAGGCTAAACTGGAAGCAAAAGCCTCAGAAAGTGTGTTTTTGATAGTGGGTTGAGTGGCACCATAAGATCCGTGTCCTCTGCTTGATTTTTGATGACGATTCTAAAACATCAAAGGTGACCTGTACACATGTTGGTCCTCCTGAGGGACTCTGGCAGCCATCACTCATTAAACGCTGTGGCCTCTATGAAGAGGTTGGTTTCTGCTGCTCTTGTGGAATTTATGAGTTTCAGACACCACCTGGACTTCATCAACACACCCCAAATGCATGTTGGGACATTTGTCTTCAGCTGGAGGGCAAAAATCTTTAATTATTTCAAACATTCTTTTTTCTGTTGTATTTTTTCCAGCCTTTAGGGATATTAAAAACTGGTCTAAAAATGATTGAACCTGATTAAACTTTGATTTTAAAGATGTTCTGTGACTTTATCAAATGGCTGGCTCTAAGGGTACTCCTGGAGCTTGTTCCTACTGAAGAGAACCCAGCTGGACTCCTGCAGCTTGATCTGACCGACAGTCACACGAGTCATAAGTCATTGACGGTTTAACGACTTTCATGAATAATCAGATGTGATGAAACCTAACTGATCCAAAGACCAACACATGGGCTCCTTGTCACAAACTAGTTTTGAAAAGGTTTCTGTGTTTTAAAGACTTTGCAAAGGCGGAGCTTGTTGTCTTTCTGCAGTTGGCCAGCAGAAGGCGATGTGGAGCTCGCGTATCCGTACAGTCACAAAGGTAAACGTCAGGCATCAGGCAGGCTGTTGACAACCTCGACCTCTGGTGAATGTGCTCATTCTTGCTCTTCAGCACATCCAGATGTTCCTTAATGAGGATGTGGAGGAAAAGAAGGAGCAGCTGGGATTTAAAAACACCCTGTTTATAGGTTCCTGGGTCTCTGTGGGATTTTTACATGTTTATCACATGTGGGTCAGGAGGCCCTGCGTGCCGACACCCGGCGGGACAGGCGTCAACATGTCTGCTGACAACACGGATGCATAAATAGGTGCAGATGCTGCGACGACCCTCAGAGCGTCTGCAGGTGGGGGAGACGGCAACATGGTTCCACGGAGGCTGCTCGCCGTCAGCTGTGAGTACCTATGCTGTAATGAGTCTTTGGGTTGGAGCGGTGTGTGTCGGCTTTGTTCCAAACAAATGTCAGACTTGTGTTTCTGAATATGAACGTTCTTGAAGATTAAAATATCAATGCTGTTTCAGTTCTGGCTGCACTTTGGTGTCTGACCCGACATCACCCTGCTGGTGAGTAAATCTTTTCTGCCTCCGGTTTTTGCTGCTGCATTTTAGTGGTGATGGCCTTGTGGTTGTGTTTTAACAGTGCTTTCCTGTTGAGCGATTTGACTGTGTTCACTAGTTATCCACCTCCGCTCTCTTGTCCTGTATTCTGATCTCATCATCTTCTGCCTGCCACACTGTTGCTGCTGATGTCACAATTAGAGCAATCAGAAAAAGAAGCACTGAAACTAAGCAGAAAGACAGTGAAAGGACGAGTGAAGAAGATGATGATGATTATGATTATGATGATGACAGTGATGAAGATTAACACAGACAACAAGGATGATGTCATGGATGTGATGTCAGTGTTGACACTGTGACGTGTGTGTTTTGACAGAGGCTGAGATCATTTACGCCTGTCACAACGACACCGCTGTGATGTCATGTGGTGAGGAAACATCAGTTGCCATGAAAACAGCACCATTTCCTCTTGAAAATCATCCCATTCTGCTGATTTAGATCATCAATAACACCAACTCTGTTAGATGTTATTAGATTAGAACTAAAAGGTGCTCCTGCCACAAGCCCGAAAGGAGTTTCTTCTTTGTGAGTCCCCTCCTCTCCTCTTTCTCCAGATGTTGGCAGTAAAATAAAGCTGGAACACATCCTGTATAAAGTGGGTGTGGGGACGAGGTGCGGAGAGGGGAAAGCCCACCCCGACGATGGACCTGACACCTTTTGTAACTTCCCCTGGGCTGAGATGGTGGTGGAGGACCTGTAAGAAAACATCTCCTTTTGTTTCATCTTCATCTGTCAGTCTGAAACATCTGGAGGAATCAGAAGCAGGTTTAAATCCCAGAAGTGTCCTAATACTTTTTGTTCCATCTTCAGACAGCGTTTCCTCCTCAGGTGGTCGTGTGTAGCTCCCATGGTCTCCATACAACTTTATTTTTTACATTTAAATTCAATAGATGAGTGAAGAAATTCAGCTCCACAGCTGGCTGTGTCCAGAGGTCTCCAACTGTCACTTCCACATGTTCTCATGGTTCTATCTTCCTCCAGCTGTGCCAACAAGAGGTCCTGCCAGGTTCCTGTCACTGAGTGGGTGTTTGGAGAATATCCATGTAAGGAGGAAACCAGGTACCTGGAGGTGGTCTACACCTGTGCCACATCTCCACCTCCACCCCCTCCTCCTCCAGCACCAATCAAACCTGACTGTATGTCCACGCTTTTCAATACAATAATTCACATTTTTATCAGTAATTGTCAGAACTCACTCACAAAAATGTGATCAGTTTCTGGTTTTGTCATCTTGCGCACACGCGTGCACACGCACGCACGCGCGCGCACACACACACACACACACACACACACACACACACACACACACAGAGCTATAGAGGGCTACAGAACACTCTGAGAGCTGCAGGGATGGAGACCATGACCTTTGTAAAGCTGAGCTGTAGCTTATACAATTCTTTTTACTTCATTAATAAAAACTCTATTTTTTTTTCTTTGCAGGTGAAGAAAAATCTGAGGGTGACTCTTCTTAAACTGCCAGATTTCTTCATAATTTGAGTTTAAAGCATTTTAAAGACAAATACTCATAAATACAATGACTTCATTTGTTTTGATTATCTATGCTTTCCTGGTTTAGGGTTGATGTGTTTAGAAATTAAATAAAAACAATTAAACACGAGTTCAAAATGTTCAGTGGGGACCGACAAGATAAAAATGTTTCTTAAATTGTAAAAATTCAAATAAAATAGAATTAGTCTAACTCTCTGATCAGACTCCCTCTTACTTTTCTCAAGGCTGTTTTTAAGAAAGTAATGTTGTCTTATTGATACAAATATGCTTCTCTAACCAGACTGACCTCAATCCAGCAGGAATGTGTTCAGGTTTTCAGTCTCCTGGTTGCCCACGGTGACCTTGTCCTCCTCCTGACCTAAAGGAGATTCTGGACCTGAAGGAAAGGCCGGATGTACATTTGCTTCAGTGTTTAGTTCATTTGACTGGATCAAGTGGGTTCTGCTGAGTTTACTGACAGTTTCACAAGTAAACGAAACAAGTAAACTGCCATAGTAGTGACACTGGCCTGTAGTGGGCGCTAGGGCGCGACTCCCATTACCATGAAAAAGGAAATAAATAAAGAGAAAATAGAAATAAGTAAAGTAAGTCTACTTTAACCTATATGTTTGGGTTTACTTTAGATGAGCGAGATAAATATTACAAAGTTACTGATTATGCTGACGACACGTGGGCACGAAACGAAAGTGAAAGCGTCGGATTGGCTTCGTCATTTTGTCGGGGAGCAGCAGGAGAACATGTCCTTGATTTTACCTGTGATCGTGGAGGGAGACTGGGCTTCGACCGAAACCAGTCGGGTCAAGCTCAAACTGGAGCTTTACTTCGGGAGTTCGAAGAAGTCGAGCGGGGGAGAGTGTCTGGTGCAGCTGAAGGACGGAGAGACGAAGGCCGCTGTGTACTTCGCTGATAATGCGGGTAAGTGTGGGTGAGACTTGGATCAACCAGTCAGCACAACCTACTTTAAAACAGCAGAAACTAGCACTTTGAATCGCTCCACAGACGAAATGTTTGGTGAAATGTGTGTCCATAAGTCTGCTGCGCAATGACTTTATAGAACTAGAAACCGAAAGCAATTTAGCTGTTCCTCAGCTATTCCACAGTTTCAGTCAGCTACTGGATAGAAGTAAAGCCAAGATTTTTTTATATTAAGTTACTATGTGTTTAAAAGAGCTGAGGTTTGGTCTCTGGTGACTTGTGAGGTGACCAGAGACGAGCAAATGAGCCATAAATCCCCCCCCCCAAAAGTAAGCAAAACAGCTGACATCAACAGTGGAGTTGATGTCTTTTCGAGAAGATCACACTGCTCAGCCATCATCATGGCCACAGTTAACAGGATGTTCTGCAGTAGGAGTAAAGGTCTCCTAGAGGTGGTACCTCAGGGGGACCTGGAACAGGAGCACATCTTCTCAGTGCTGCTCCTACCTATCTGCTTGTGACTCCCACATGGAGGGCAGTCAAGGAATCTGACCTAAAATTAACATTTACAGGTAAGCGGTATCAGTGGCCCATAATCCTGCCTCAGGTCCCTGAACTTTCTGTCACCTAAACCATAGCTCAACCTTCATCTCTCCTCATCAACAAATGTTTGGGGTTGAATATCCAGTGTAGCAGAATTTTCTGTGAAACCTGTAAACTACAGTGATATTAAACAAAATATATTAAAACATTTAAAGCCTGTAAATCAGAGTTTTATTTGAAGCATATGTGAACACATCAGATCAGATTATCACAATAATCTGAGTATTATTATCAGTGACCAGCATGTGTAAATGTACACTTTAAAACTGTGATCCTAGCAATACATTTTTAAAGAGTTTGCTCACTTGTGTGATTTTTTTTTCAGTGCGAGCACAAGTCCTGAAGAAACAGGACCATGTGATCACCTTGAACAATCAGAACATTAAGCTGTGTCTTTCTGAGCCGGTAAGTCTACATTTAAATTGAGACTAGCAAGGATGAAGTGTCCAGTCTGGTCATGTTTCCCACAACAGTGTCCTCTACTGTTCCTGTCATCTGAGATAAAGATTTTGATTCAGTGAGGCAGAAGTAATGCCTTTATGTTAGCTGTACAGGACATGCTGTCATCAGGACTCCCTGTGTGAATTTAAAGCTGTACATTTGTATACGAGCTCAGATGAACCTGGACATTGCTGGTGGTTGTGACATGTCCATGTGTTTAGAATAAAGCCGTCGGCTTTGGTGACTCTGGATTTGTACTAAAGTATTTGTGTTCTTTTGTCAGAGTTCATTGAGCAGCACTGACGTCAAAGGTAAAATAGTTCCCCCTCTTTGCCCCAATAAATACAGAAAAGGAGGAAGGAGGATGGAGGCGCCTCTTCTATTGCAACTGTAACAACTGAATGTTTTTATATCAGCCTCAGATCAACCTGTCAGGGGAGCCACTGGAGACAACCAAGATGGTAAAGGCTGCATGAATTAAACACAGTTTTCACATTCATAAAATTCTTTCTGGGAATGAATGTAAAATAATGATCAGATAAAAGTGAAAATCTGTTATTAATTGTCATTTGTGTGTAATTTGTGACCTAAAATACGATTTCTGGCCCTTTTCCTTTTTCATTAGCTAAACTTTTATAAAAAGAATTTTAAATTCACAAAAAAATTATAAATTCCTCAGGAAGAATAACATGACTGAGAAGGTAGAAAAGGTTTTTCTGTCTGCGTGTAGAGTCTGTTCAGAGCACTGCGGTGGTGTTAAGCCCGGTCACAGACAAACGTGTCGGAGAACTTCTGGTGGATAATATCATGGGTTCAAGCTTCAGTGCCTACACCATGGAATTGATCTTTGAGCTCGACTCTACTGTGGTCACTTTCAGCAATTCTGAAGGTAGGACAAGACACACACCTACAGGAGATACTCAGATCCCCAAACCCACAGGAGATACACAGATCCACAAACCTACAGGAGATACTCAGATCACCAAACCTACAGGAGATACTCAGATCACCAAACCTACAGGAGATACACAGATCCCCAAATCCACAGGAGATACACATATCCCCAAACCCACAGGAGATACACAGATCCCCAAACCCACAGGAGATACTCAGATCCCCAAACCTACAGGAGATACTCAGATCAACAGACCTACATCAGATACACAGATCCCCAAATCCACAGGAGATACACATATCCCCAAACCCACAGGAGATACTCAGATCCCCAAACCTACAGGAGATACTCAGATCAACAAACCTACATCAGATACACAGATCCCCAAATCTACAGGAGATACACAGATCCACAAACCTACAGGAGATAGTCAGCTAGGAACTTATAAAATGTGAAAATGTGTTTTAAATGTACATTTTGAGGGTTTGTGAGAATCTTGAGCAGAGCTGTGGATGTTTTACAGACCAGATCAAGTTCTTGACAAAAATTAAGTCCAGTCAAGCCTTGGAGAAATGCCAAGTGACAATTCGGCCACTAGAGGCAGCAGTGAGCATCTGGGTGGAGAACCTTCCTCTGAATGTGGATGAAGGTATTACAGCTGTGAAACAGCTGTTTGTATATTTGATTTTGGTTCTGTTGTTTTGCTCAGAACACAAATTCTGTGTTTTTGTTCCTGTGTTTAAATAATATAGAAATATTGCAGCTGTATTTCCAGAGGTGGACTGAACTGAATAAGAAGTGGATGCCAAAGGAGATCATCATCATGCCTTATCAAGTTGCCATCATCACCGTCGGTGACCCCAAAGGTTGTTGCTGCCATTGTTCTGTTTCTGTGACAACCTCCACTCTTCACTTCAGCCATAATTTAGACATAAAGCAGTTTGATATTGTTTAGAGGGTTCAAAACAAGTCAGCATTGTTTGAATTTGTGTCTCACCAGAGCTTCTTTTTTGGTTTCTTGTCTTACTTCAGTTGTGAAAAGAATCTGCCTCCATAAAGAGCACACAATCCGGTCTGCTTCTGTCAGGGTGTATCCATACTACGAGTCCCTGCGCACCCCCTTGTATGGAAAAGATCGACCTGTGTGGAAGATGCCTGAGCCCTTCATAGAGGCGGTTGAGCCTCTACTCTGGACATTTCTTGAATCCAGGAAACTTTGGGAAGTCATCAATGACCAGATGAATCAGCACTTCTGCAGCGTGAACTCAGAGAAGCCTGTAGTGAAGCTCAGTCCACTGCCCAGCTTTTTGAAGCAGGCTGGTTTGACTGCAGATCGAGTGGAGAAGTGGAAGAGCACCACTCAAAGGACCTTCCATCAACTCATTTCTCAGTACACAGCCTTTAAATGCTCAATGAATGGACCAGCCTGGAAAGAGGCGGAGAAAGAGATCCGTTTAGTTGTAAGAGAAGATGCCAACTTGCAGCTGGATGCTTCCAGCGAGACTTTGACTGTGGTCGGCCAAGTCGAAGATATAAATAAAATTGAAGCTCATGTGAAAGACATCGCAGCCAGAGCCATGAGGCAGATTCAGCAAAAAAGGGAGGAAATTACTGAAAGTATGGAAGTGGCACCCACATTATTCTACATCCTGGAGCAGGAGGGGCTGCAGAAAGTTGCACAAGACAAATGGTCTGATATGAAGCTGTCTTACAATAAGAGTAGCAAAAAGTTAACATTTAGGGGAAGCACCTCAAATGTTTACCCTGCCCAGATGTGGGTCTTGGAGAAGAAGCACCAACTAATTCAAAAGCAGATCGATGTCTCTGCTGCGGTTTTTAACTTTCTCAAGATGGTGGATTCAGAGAAAATGTCTGAAGAACTATTCACATCCAAAGGAATCTGTGCCACCTACAGCATCAACAACAACGGGATCTTGCTGTTGGGATGTTCTGACAATGTGCTGGCTGGTGCAGAACAGAAGATTAGGACAGTATTCAACCATCAGACTCTTGATGTTGAAGATACAGAAGTTCTTCTCCTTCCTGAGTGGATGAGCCTGAAGCAGAGACTCTTGGGGCTCAAAAACTCATCAAAGACAACAGTGGCCATTCTGGACCAGGGAAGAGACCAAGTCACAGTGGTTGGTTTCCTCGATCCAGTGAAAGAAGTTAGCCGTGAAGTGAAGGAGTTTATAGTTGATAATGCCAGACTTGAGGAAACCCTCCCTGTCCAGTCCTGCGCTCTTCAGTTCATTGTCAAGAAAAAAAAACAAGATTACATTGGAATAGCAGATGCTTGTGGTATTCAAATCCAAATTGAAGAAGAGAGGCCAAGCATTTCCATTGCTGGTGCTCGTTACCGTGTCCTGAAAGCCCGATCCCTCATCCAGGAAATGATTGGTGCTCTCAGCACAGACAAGCTGATTGTTGACAAGCCCGGAGCCAAGAAATACTTCCAGTTCCAAGGAAGCTTGTTTCTGTCTTCCATCATGAATGACTTGAACTGTGTAGTGCTGCTCAGTTCAGGAAGGGGAAAGAACGGTCTTTGTTTATACAAAGTTACTGCGCTTTCCGGTGTTCAAGTGTACGTCAGTGAGGCAAATATTTGTCTTCTTGATGTTGATGCAGTGGTCAATGCAGCCAACGAGGAATTGCAACACATTGGTGGTCTGGCTTTGGCGTTGCTGAACGCTGCTGGACCTGAGCTACAGAAGATCTCCAACAATTACATTGCCAGAAATGGAGCTCTCTGCACAGGTGACACCGTCGTCACAGATGCATGTAATCTCCCGTGCAAGCACGTCATCCACGCAGTTGGTCCACGTTTCTCTGAGCACAGTCCAGAGGATTCAGTGTCGCTCCTTAAGCTGGTTGTAACTCGGAGTCTGAAAGAAGCAGAAAAGCTCAATTGCTCCACCATTGCAATGCCAGCAATCAGCTCTGGCATGTTTGGGTTCCCCATCGACCTTTGTGCTGACACCATCGCACAGGCCGTGTGGGAGCACTGCAGTGCTCCAGGAGGCCAGGGGTCACTGAGGGAGATCCAGCTGGTAACAAATAATGACCAAACAGCAGGAGCCCTAGCTGCAGCAGTCAAGAAGGTGTTTGACAACCCGCAAGGTGCTGTGAGGAGACCAGGCCCAGCAGCTTCAAGGTAAATGCAACCATCATGTTCAATTTCACATGACCAGACAGCAGTCAGGGGACTTTCTGATTCTGCGTAGCCTCGCGGCACTGTGAACATGTCTCCTACTCAGATGATGTCGGTCGTTGGTGCTTCGGCAGACCATCGGCTGCTTCTCCGTGCAACTTCAAAAATTTAGATCAAATCGAGCAGCAATAATAATTAGTGCTACATTTACAGAGTTTGTTAGCGAACAATACACAACAACACACCGCTCATACAAATAACACTAAGAGTGAACAATAAAAGAAAAAACAGATATCCCATTTGTGGTGCAGCTCAAATTGTCTAGAGGCAACTTTGTTTACTTTAAACTGATTGGGAACAAGTTTATTTTATCCCAGCCAAAACGATACATGTTACAACATCAAGTGAAGTCAGAGTAGCAACAACTGAGTATGATGTAGGTCGGTGAACCACGGGTGCCCTGGTTTGTAGAGGGTCTACGGTCCGCAGTACCAACACAACCCCACCCCCCACCCCCGGAGCATAAACTTAAGACAGAGACAAAACAGATGGATTACTGCATTTGTTATCAGCTCAGTATTTGCTCAGGTTGAGGTCTGAAGCACCTGATAGCATCACAGGCTCAGGAAACATGACTTGGAGTGTATGAGAACTGTGTCGCTGACTCTCCCACAGAGTTCAGGGTGGCCGAGGTCAGAGCCACTCGCCTACGTCTGCTCAGAGAGGAAGGCTGAAGTCGACAGACAGGAACCCCGAGGGAGCTGGTATCCATGGCAACAGTGGAGGGCAGAGCTCCAGTGACCAGGCTGGACCTGAAGGGTAAACTAGGGCCTATATATTTGAGGTGGTGCACTGTGGTTAATGGATGAGCGCTCCCGACTCAGTGGCCCTGGCAGAAGAGGAGGCACATAAAGGAACAAAACAGTTAATTTTTGTTCTTCATTACACTGAGTAGTGACATCAGTCCTATTGTAGGTGCAGGTTGATGGAGGGAACCACAGCTGAGGGGTTGAGGGTCATCCTCTGGAAGGGGAACATCGAGGCCCAGACGGTAAGTTCTGGTCCAGTCACCTGCAAGTCATATAGACGTGCTCACCTTCACATCTGCCTCAACAACATACAGCACTCATTGGGCTCCATGGCATCTGTTTTGTTCCACAGAGCTGCGTCATTGTCAACACCATCTCTGAGAGCATGAACCTGATGCAGGGAGCCATTTCCAAAGCAATCCTGCAGGCAGCGGGGCAGAGCCTGCAGACGGCCATCCAGAAGGCTGCAGGGGTGTCCTCGCTGCTCCCTGGCAGCGTCGTCATCACTGATGGTTTCAACCTCAAGTGTCAGAAGGTGTTCCACACTGTCTGTCCAATGTGGACCAGTGCATCCGATCAGGCGGAGAAAGTGAGCTTTTGTTGCTTCAGTCTTTGCATGTTCTGGTTCTCTGCTCCTCTCACGTGTGATCGTTCTCTCCCAGACTTTAACGTCTATCATCACCCAATGTCTGAAGGAGGCAGAGAGACTGAAGATGAAGTCACTGTCCTTCCCCGCCATCGGGACGGGTGTCCTGCAGTTCCCCAAAGAGGTGGTTTCCAGAGTCCTGCTGAGGGAAGTCCACAACCACAGCCGCACGAAAACACCTCTCCACCTAGTGGAGGTGTTTATTGTGGTTCATCCCAGTGACAGCAAGACAGAGAACGTGAGTCCACGAAGAAGCATCCAGAAAGTCCTCATACTGGGACAGAGAGGCTAGATGGACTGTTGTACTGGGGCAGAGAGGCTAGATGGACTGTTGTACTGGGGCAGAGAGGCTAGATGGACTGTTGTACTGGGGCAAAGAGGCTACATGGATTGTTATACTGGCGCTGGGACAACGAGGCTAGATCGACTATTATACTGGGACAGGGAGGCTAGATGGACTGTTATACTAAGATAGAGAGGGTAAATGAGTGGTTATACTGGGACAGAGATGGTAAATAATTGGTTATACTGTGACAGAGAGGCTAGATGGATTGTTATACTGGGACAGGGAGGGTAAATGAGTGGTTATACTGGGATATATAGGCTAGATGGACTGGTTATACTGGGACAGAGGGTATAACTAGACTGGTTATAGTGGGATTTGTTCTTGTTGCTGATGGTTTAAATCAAACTACATTGAGAAGGGCAGAAATCTACCAGCCTCATCCAGACAAGTATTTCTTTCAGAGTCTGAGAACAGAGTTCAGGAGCCAGTTCAATCAGGGACAAGGATCCCAGTCTTCCCAGTCTGCCACTGTGCCAAATTCCAGCCAATCACAGAAGCCTTCAGGTAAAAAGATTACAGCTTTTGTTTGAACCTCCAAGATAAGAAGGAGAAAAATTAATGATAGAAGAGGTTTGGTCTCTTTTTCTTAAGATCTTAGGTTGTTTTTCCCTCCACCAATGAGGTCACATGACATTTGCTTGTTTGCAAAAGTACTCAAAAATGTATGAACAGATTTTAAAGAAGGTTTAATCAATTGATCAGCATAAGGGAAACATTACCATTAGAATTAGCTCATTCAGAACATGGATTGATTCTGATTATATCTGGTTGTTTTAGTATTAGTATTTGATTTGATTTACGAGTGTGGGTGGATGTGCCGTGTGTGCGTGTGTGTGTGTGTGTGTGTGTTAGCCTCTAACTTCAGCCAGGTGGTCTCCACATCTCTTGGTGCGTACCAAATGCAGATGGGTCAGCTGGCCTTCGAGGTGGTGTCTGGGGACATCACCAAGGAGACCTGTGACGTCATCATCAACTCCTCCAATCAAAACTTCACCCTGAAATCAGGTTATCATTCCAGCTGCAGTCACATCAGTCTGGTATTTCTTCGTGTCAGAAGCCTCGCCCACAACCTTCACTGAAAACCGTTGTGCTGTTTCAGGTGTTTCCAAGGCGATAATGAATGGTGCTGGACACAGCGTTTGGAAGGAGTGTTTAGTGAAAGGTACGTACCCTCAGCAGGTGCCACTCAGACCTGGTTACTACCAGCGTCTCCTTGCAGTGCACCCACGTCCATCTACACAAACACACGTGCATTACCTTCCTAATGTCTGACATTCTTCTCTGCAGTCAAGGCTGCGGGTTCCCAACCTGGCCCCATGATCCTGACGTCCGCCGGGCAGCTGCCCTGCAGAGCCATCATCCACGTCGTCGGCCGGAACAATCCTGCCGACGTTAAAAACACTGTTTATTCTGTGCTGAAGCTTTGTGAGGAGCAAAAGTTCCAGTCTGCTGCTTTCCCAGCATTGGGAACAGGTGTGAGGACACAAACAACACGTCCCACGTTTCACATTGTCAACGTTTTGTCCTATAGCTACAATTGTTTATTCAAACAAGAATAAGAAATAGGACTTCAGGACTTTTGTCTGTTCGGTCTGATCATTATCACAATTCTGAGGTTAAAGAGAGAAATCCTGAGTGTATCGAGTCAATTCGTCTGCGGCTCAAGCTGTAATGAGCACTGCAGCCAGCAGGGGACAATACAACCCCACTCACCTTTTGCCATTTCCTTCCATCAGGGCAGGGGGGAGCCAGCCCCTCCACTGTGGCGGATGCCATGGTGGGCGCCATCACAGACTTTGTGAAGAAGAAGCAGCCCAAATACGTCTCCTCTGTGAAAATCGTGATCTTCCAGCAGGAAATGTTAAGTGACTTTCACAACAGCATGATGAAGGTGCAGGGAGAGGCAGTGAAGAGCAAAGGCATCATTGGCACCATTAAAGGTATTAAACTCTACCACACTCACTTCATCACACCAGACCTCACTTTTCTCTCCTGCTCTGGCCAGATGCAGTCACTTCAATTTTTGGAATTGGCGAGGACAAACCTTCCACGGAGACCTTGGTTCTTCAGAAGGAGGAGTTTGAGCCTGCAGTGTTTGAGCTGTGCAGTGAAAACAAGAAGGTGAACACACAACTGAATTCTTCTATGTCACATTTTGATTATGAAGAATTTAACACACACAACCACAAGCTTCCTTGGACCTTGGTAGGATTACTTCCTGTCAGGCAGGAAGTGTGGGACAGCTGTGACTCTGCTGCTACCTGAGAGTGAAGGAATAAATCCATTAATAGAACTTATTGTACCAGTCTTCAGATGACTGGACTGCTGAGAACACACCAGAGAATGTAAAGGTTCTAACATACATCACTAGTGGATGAAATATTACCATTTGGAATCAGCATGATTTGACTTTGGTCCTTCTCTTTGTTACCCTCTGACAGGAACCACACAAATCTACTGACACTTGTTTTCTCCATCATGTCAGGATGTGGATCAGGCCAAAAAAAGGATTCTAGAGTTGATCCACATGGAACACACGACCTGGACCATCAAAGATGAGTACATCAATCAGTTTACGCAGAGAGACATAGCGGAGCTCGAGGGCCTGCAGAAGCAGCTGAGCATCAAAATCCATTTGAAGAGGGGCCTTGATGACCAGGAGCCCAGCATCATCCTGGAAGGGCTAACCAGAGATGTCTTCAACGCGAACGCTGTGATCAGGTCTGTCTGCTGCGCCATGGCAGGATGGAGAGAAAGCTCGGAACGTGATCGTCTTCCATTTGTTTTATTTCAGGACCCTCATCCAGAAAACGCAGTGTATGGAGAACCAGAAGCAAAAGACTGCACAGATGAGTGAGCGTGTGGAGTGGCAGTTCCAGGACCAATTTGGGCAGAAGGTACCTTTCAACTCTTTGGATAACCTAATCCTAGAGGAGGCCTTCCAGAAAAAAGAAATTGTGACTCTCAAGATCAACGGTGAGCTGTATCAGGCTAACACGGTGCAGAGAAGAGCTTGTTCAGCCAGGAGCCATAAAGAGATCGAGCTGTTCCGAGTGGACAAGAAAGGTGAGAGAGGGTGTAGAAGGCCAAGGTTTGACCAGAAGAACGGAAAACATAACCCCATTAAACTGTTACATCCTGGACAGCTGATCCAGGTCACACAGAAGCTTCTTTTTGTTCCCTCACAGGTGTCCTGCCACCACACTGGGAAGACATGGGAGATGAATTCCTCAAAGTGGTAAATCTGGACCCAGGCTCGGAAGAGTACCTTAATGTAAAGCAGAAGGCCACAAGCAGCGGTAGAAGTCTGAATATCTTAAAGGTTTGTGGTTCTGCTTTCACATTTAAGGTCGTTCATCCTGGATAGTTGTCTAAACTGAATTGTAACAGAAGCTGCTCAGATGAAGCTCACTCAGCAGGGCAGTGGTTTCAGAACCAAGAGCTCCATCCTAGAGTTTAGCAGTACAGAATACAAAAATAAATCTGACAGACATAAGACTTTGAGCTGCATCAGTGGAATTATTAAAAGGAGAGATGGTTTCCTGTTAGATAATCAATTCTAAAAGTCCCTGGAAGATCAAGCTGCTGCTGGAGTAGGAGCCTCTAGGGGTTCTGAGTGGAGGGGACTAACCTTCCGTGTTGGGTTTCGCAGATTGAACGGATCCAAAATGCGGTTCTATGGCAGGGCTACCAGGCGCTGAAGAAGAGCCTGGAGCAGAAGAATGGGCACTCCAACAACGAAAGACTGCTCTTCCACGGAACTAAAGCGCAGTCCGTCAAGTTTATCAACAAATCCGGCTTCAACCGAAGTTACGCTGGAATGCACGGTAACGAAACTCTCGACCTGTAACCACGGTAACCAGTTCAAGATGGAAACACATTTTTCATTAGGGTTAGGGACATTGTTCACCCAACACATATATCAGAGCATTCAGACAGACCATAATACAACACAGCTAGTTCCTGGAGCATCTGGGCCCCAAAGGAAACTGTTACACAAACACCGAAAATGGCTGACAGGTTTGACATTAGCGATTGAGCCTCACCTCCAGAATCTGGATTGATAGCTCAGCGATGACATCATCAGCTGAGTGGCCATCTCTTCTCTCTCTCTCGCTCTGCAGGAGCGATGTACGGCAACGGGTCCTACTTTGCCGTGGATCCCAACTACTCTGCTCAAGGCTACGCCATGCCAGACTCCCTGGGCCACAAGCGGATGTACCTGGCCAAGGTGCTGGTGGGGGACTTCACCAAGGGACAGGCAGGCCTTCCTGCTCCTCCTGAAAAGAACCAGTCTGATCTGTATGACAGTGTGACTGATAACCCTGCTAAACCCTCCATGTTTGTCATCTTCAATGACGTGCAGGCATATCCAGAGCACCTCATCACTTTTACATGAAGCACTTGGTGGATGCAGCAGCGCTCAAGCGCACTTAGACACCCACAAAGGTCGCACCAAAGTATGACCTGAAGCACCTATGCAATCACATAAGTATTAGTAGTGGACACATCTGGTCATGTGGTGAATCCCATTGACATTTAGTTTGATTGAGAAAATCAACCTGCTTTGCTTTGAATGAATGTAGCAGCAAGATGTCATATGGTGCAACATTAAAACCTTAATTTCACCTTAATTGTCTGACTTAAAGGGATAAATGAGCAGATTTGATGGAAGGAAGCTATCATTTAGTGGTTGATAACATTTTAAACATTTGGACTTGTTTTCTCCTGCCAGCTAAATTGAACCAAATGAGTCTGATTGAAATCAACAGAAATAAAAATAATTCTGATACAGAAAATAGCATCAAGGCATTTTATAGAAGCTGGAAAACAAAAACAGGAACCCGCTGAAATCAGAACATCAGATTTATGGTGAAGCAGCAACATGGATCAATGAAGCTAAAAACTGTTGTCAGATGTTAAACTGACAAATAACAAGACCAACAGGGTGGGAAGTTTAGAAGAAAAACTAAGATTTATAAAATCACACTTGTAAGAAATAAGTCAACATATTTGAGATCATTCAGAATTTATTTCCACATCGGACTCCTTGAAATAAATCTCTTATTCATGTTTGAGCTCGGTCTAGTCATGATCCTAACCTGCTCCAGAAATACAAAACTCAGACTTCTTCAATTTAAACTTCAACTCTATCATGTTTTTAGTTCTTCCCCAAAGATGTTTGATTAAACGTGTTTCTACACTTAAATCCTGATTTAATACTGACCTAAATTAAATTGTTCAACTTTGTCTCACGTTCGCTTCATTGGTAGAAGAAAAATACTTGAGGTTTCTAAAAACAAGATTTGAATTTCAGCTCATTTATAAAACTAGTTTAATTACATTTGAGAAGACGATTAATTAAAGCTGAGAACTGCTTCGATCATGGTTTGGTCCTGAAAAAAAGTTCTTAAAAACTGAAAGTTCAGTCGCAGATTTCTGATCAAGTTGGAAACATGAAAGAAATCTGAGGTAAAATCAGGAGAGTCTGGAATTATTTAAAAACAGTAACAACACGCACGCACGCATTATTACGCTGGAACGTTTGACAGAAACAAAAACACAAACATTAATTAAAACAGTTTCTTGGACTGGGATTACAGGCGTTACCGTGACAAGACTTCCTGTTCTTAAACATCTGAAGAAGAACAAGGATCCAGATAGAGGACCTTCTGGAGCAGCGTGAGGGAAAGTCTGTGGGTCAGGTTCTAGTCAAGGCCTGCTCCTCGGGTCCAGATTCTGCTCCTTGGGTCCAGATTGTGGTCCGGGCCCGCTTCTCCTTGTTTTTAGGCATGTGGATGTTCAATGACTGCTATTTCCTTCAAGACTCCCATCGGATTGGTAGAAGCAGAGGAGCGTTCCCCCGACGGTCGTCTCGGTAGAAACTCATGGTTGGTAGAAACTCACCCTTAATCACGTTAACTATGTTTCTGCTTTTTTCGCAATGCTTATTTGATATCACAATAACAGTTGACCACATGACCAGGGGTTGAAGTTGATCCGACAACTCCAATCCGTGTTTCAGCCCAAGACGAAGAGCCTGAGGGGGTCTTTAAGATTGATGATGTAACTCTGGAACCCCGCCCTTTCTTTTGCTCACAGGAAGTTAAAGCTGCAGGACGCCTTTCACAGTAAAGTATTTTTTTCTTGGTTTCAAACATAAAGCTTCATCCTCAGAAAAGTTTTGGGTTCTGCAGGAGAACCTGCATCTGTGCTGTTTTTCCTGTTCCCAGCGGATTTTACAGGCCATCGAGACTGACCGTGAAGATGACCCGTCACCGCCTCTGCTGACTGTAGACAGGAAACGCCAGCGTGACGTTGAGCGAGTCGTTGTGTTGAAACAGTGAGGTGTGCTGGTAGTGAAGCACCAGCTCCTTGAGAGACGCGTATAGGTTGTAGGGCTCAGCGAAACCAAAGCCGGTACTCGTTTTGTTGATGACACAGTGTTTAACTTCTCCGTCCACACTGAGAAAGAGGAGGGGGCATTAGATCAGTGCAGTATGGTCACACAAACAGCTAAATAGAAAAGAGGAAGTAGAACTTACACCACGGAGCAGGCGTAGCAGCCCGCTTTGCTGCTGTCCCGGACCAGGAACGTTCCGTCTCTCTTTCCGCGCAGCAGAGACTCGGCCTGAGTACGGTTGATGTTACCCAGCCGCCACAGACGCTCGTCATGGTGAGGAAGGTCCTCCTCATCCTCCACCATGCTGTACTCACTGCACATTGTAACACAGCATAAGCACACGGGAGATGAGGACAAGGGCGCCTCCATGTGCCCAAAATGAATAAAACACTTCTGAACTTTTAAAAAACTGCTGGAGTCTGACTTTAAGTTTAATAAAAATTTTGTTAAGTAGAATTTTGTAACAAATGAAAAAGTAGGTGGCATTAAGATACTTTAGGGCTGCAAAACATGAGGACCAAATGTGAAACACAGAACGAAGGGAAGCAGATTTTTTTAGCGGAAAATAACTTTTCCTCTAAATGATATAAAACTGGTGTTTCTCAAAATAACAAACCCAGACAGGTGGGCCAAAGATCAGCAAAAGGAAAAGCCCCCTCCCACCATCAGGGGGCAGTGGCACACTTACTCTTCTGTAGTTTCATTCTTCAGGCCGAGCCACTCGTTCAACTTCCTTTGGCGGACACCTTTTTGAGTCAACCACCTGAGTAGCAGGGGAGAGAGACAAAAAGGGTGAGTGACTGCGTGTCTGTGAGACAGAGAGAGATCAATCCAGAGCTGGGTCTCACATCAGGTACTGGTCCCTGGTCTTGCGGAGCTGGATCAGGTCTGGTTTGATGCTGTTCATCTTCTTATCGATCTCTCTGTAGTCAGCAGCCTGTTTCTTCAGGTCCACCTCCAGGTGGCGCTTGCTGTCCACGATCTCACTGATGCGAGACTTCAACTTGTCGTAGTTTTCCATAATCCTTAAGGAGGTGGCGCAAAAACATTAGACCTGCTTTAAAATCTACATTTGTACAGCACAGCAACTCAAACCTCATCAATCTGGAATTGCTCTCTTAATCACACCTTTGATCAAATGTAAAAATAAAATGTTTCCCAATGCTCACTTGTCTGCAACCTCTGTGATACCTCTAAACTCTGAGGAGTCTGCTGTGGTTGTGGTGAGGGCCTACCTCTGGATCTCCTTGTCATTTCCCTCTCTGCGGAACTTGTCGATGTACTCTTTGCTGAAGCGCTCCTGCGTCTGACACTGCTCCTCAAAGATCTTGATGGTCTCGTTGAATGCCTCAATGGCTGTCCTCTTCATCTGGATCTCCTGAGAGAGGAAGAGGATTCATGAGGGACAAACAGCGACGCCCATTGTTGTCTGAGTGGTACTACAAGTGTTTGAACCACAAGACTCGACTCTCAGTTTTCATTTAATATTGACTTTATTTTAAACATCTGTAACATATTGCAGTTCTATGCATCTTAATGTGAATCTTTTCATCCTCTCTGACAGTTAAATGTCTTTATGGACAAAACAAAACTTTTGAGATAATCAATAATGAAATTATTAGCCTGTTTTTGAGCATCAATATTTCTGATCAAACGGTGTAGATGTGCTGCAGAGGTGCTGCAGGTACCTGTGAGGTCCGGGTGTACTCCTCGTACAGCCGGTCGTACTCCCGGTTCTTCTCCTGGTACTGCAGGTGGTACTCGTGCAGCTTTTTCCCCACAGCCTCGATGCTGTCCTCCTTCACCACCTGATCCTAAAAACAAGGACAATCTTCCGATCAGAAGAGTCCACAAGGTGATCCAGCCAGTGAGACTAGTGCAGACCTGCTGGTGTTTGGAGACGGGATAGAGCAGCTTGACATCCAGTTTGGGGTTGTACTGGGCAAGTGACTCATGGCGGTAATGGTTGATGAGCTCCACAACGGAGCTGAAGGTCAAAGGGTCGGAGAAGCCATACTTTCCCTCTCGATGGAAAATCTTTATCAGCTTGTTGTTGCCTCCTTTCCTGAAGGTGTAAACACATCAGCGTTAAACCAGATGGTTACTTTTTGCCTTTCAGGGTGTCGCAGCAGCTGTTCCTGTCCAGAGACGTTGTTGACCACAGTCCAACTGTTCACCGGACACTTTCTTTACTCTGCACAGGTTTGCTCCCTTCCTTCAGACTATACAGATATATATAAATTGTTGTCCTATATTCTAAATGAGGACATTTTGAGTAGAGGTCATTTATTTGGATTGTTCTACTTATAAACTCTACGATAAATCTGTGGAGACTGTGGAGATATAGAAGAGATGGTATTTGTCTCTGTTCTCCTTCGCATCCCTTCTTGTTTAATTACATTTCAACTCTTCCTCTTTCCTGTGTGGACTGCAGCCCTTGAATACATCACTAAGACAACTGGAGGTTCTGAGCTTCTACAAATGTAGAAAAGGGAGCAGAAATTTAAGATGTGAAGCTCCTGGTGAGCTTGAGTTTTACAGATTTTTGCTCCATGTAACATTGTTTGCTGCTATTTTTGTTCAAATCAGCCATTAGTAAATTCAATTGCACTCTTATCCAGGACATGTGGAGCACATGACTGTGTGACTGTGTATTTACCTCAGGGTCAGTGTGTAATCTCCGTGCATCTTTGTGGAAGCATCTCGGACCAGAAAAGTACCGTCGGCAGTGTCTCTGAGCTTCTCGTTCACCTCTTCTCTGCACCCAAAACACTTTTGGTAAATACTTTTTTACTAACAAAAGGTACTGTTATTAAATAACATTCAACAATTTACTGCCTTCCTAACTTCCAACCTATTTTGGTCACTTTATCTGTTGTTTATCAATTTTAAGCTATTTTCTATCATAACTAACTTTTAAAATTAACTTCCCCATTCACCTCGTTATTTAAAAGAATACTAACTTACACCTTTTCAAATCTACTTTTACCCTCTCAGGTGTGTGTGTGTTTTACCTGGAGATGTCTCCCCAGTACCATTCTGCATCCTGCAGGGAAATGCTGTTGTTGAAGCTGCTAGGAGGTGCTGGAGTTGAACATTTGACAGGTTTAGGAGGCAGAGCTGGGGAGAAAAGTGGGAAAAGCAGCTGATTCATCTGTGAAATCAGAAGAAACATCATCCTACTGCTGACGTCACCAGCGTGCGTGAGATCAGTAACTGCTCTATCCGCCAGAGGGAGCTGCCAAGCCCATATTTTGCAACAGGTTTTTCACCTTTGTCTTTCTATAATTTCAGTCCATTAATGTTTACCAGAGAACATTAAAGAAATTCAGAAATAAATTAGATGTTTTTACAGGAATCTGTTTTCCAATCTACATTTTGAAGCCATTTAATCCAAACTAACTCCTGAGGTTAATCTCAAACATTTCTGAAGACCAAGCAGGAAATTAGATCTTCATCAGATAGTTAATGATGCCCAATCTACTTCTGCAGTTTAACAAAATGGCTTCAAGCATGCAAGCGTCTGTCACAGAGTCCACTTCAGCCTGGTGGAAAAGGTGGAGGAAGTCATCTTCTGGGAGGACCTGAGTAAATTTCCAACTTCCTACTGGAGGACTGTGGTCAGAAGGTACCGGTAGGTACCAGAATCAGAGATAGCTATTAGGACTGGGTCAGGCTCCGGCTGCAGCTTTACCTGGACTCTGCATGTTAATGTAGCACAGAATCTTGTCTCGCCCCCGGAGAGCCTCGGCCCCGGCCTCCTCATCTTGCTCCATCTCAGAACCCTCAGAGCTCAAAGCCAAACACGGATCCGTCTCTGAGAAGAACCCACGTCAGGTCCCGACTGTTCATGGCTGACTGTCCACCTATTCTCCCCCTCCGAGGGTCCAATAACAGCAACGCTTTCTAGTCTGTCTTCGTCTGAAATGACGCCACTTTCTCTGCCTCAGCCTCAGTTCAAAGCTCAGGAGCAGCTTGGAGATGTGTGACATCACCACCCCCCCCAGCCAATCCCATCCATGCAGGCACATCACCGTGGTAACACCCACCCCCTCCCTCTCCTGTCTGCTGCATCTTTGAGTGTATGCATGGATGATGTCATCCTTTCAGTGCCACCGCTCTGACGGTTATTGATCCCATCGGTCCTTATTGATTAACAGCTGTATATAAAAGATCAACCGACACAGCAGATTTGTCATGTGAACAAACTGAAATCTGCTATCCAATTCAGCAATGAGTCATGTTGACCATCATTCATCATTAATAAACAACTGTTTTTATTTGATTCTACTGAAATCTGATCACTAAAGTGGTAACAAACCACAGTGCCCTTCCACGAAAACACATACATCCTTTTACGCCTATCTTTGTGAGGACTTCCATAGACATGATTCATAACTCTACCCTGACCCTCACCTCTGACCTCAACCCAGTTCTAACCTCAACATTAAGACCAGGGCTGAACTCTCAAACAGTCCTTTGAAGTTGTGAAGAGCAGCACAAAGCAAGAACACACACATACACACCTGGTGCTGCCTGGTTCATGTTGAGTTCGCTGGTAATCAGAATCTCTAGAACCTGAACTAGAGGGTCCAGACTGGACTCGGACCTGAAAAGGAACAGAGAAGCAAAATGATTCTAGTGATGAGAAGATTCTGGAGAGCTGAAATAAACAAACATCTCAGCATGAATCCCAACTATGAAGATGTTTAAGCATGTGTGTCTGAGACTTGATTACATTTATAGATTTGTGATAAACTTGTTGATGAGGCAGATGTGTTGCTGCTCTAGTTGCCGCTCGTGTGTGGCTGCAGCACATTATCTCTTAGTGAATCCTTTTTTGGTGAAGAAATGAGTGAGGAGGGTTTTTTTTCTTCTAACCCTGTGGGGATCTTGCACACACAGTGACGGTGACCTTTTACCGGTATGGCTGAGGAAAGGACCTGTACGTAACTGGATGTTCAATGCTTCAAATCATGGTGACAATTGCAGTACCGGTTGCAATCACCAATGGCAGTGCATGCATGTGTGTGTACGTGTATGGCTGTGGCTCTCAGGCCTTCATAATTTGAGCCTGAATGCAACTAATGCGAGGATGAGAGTAAGGGACCCAGGAGGGATCCTCCTGATGACAACCGGGGGGGTACGGAAGCTACAGTGGGACAGTGGGAGGGGTTTATATGGAAGCTGTGTTGCCATGGTTACTGAGAGGCAGTCAGCCTGTTTTAAAGAGATGGAGGAATATCTGCTTACTATGTTCCTGCAGTTTGAGCCAAACACTCAAAGTCAAAATGCTGAAAACTGAAAAATGCACTTTTTGGTCACCGAGTCTGTGCACATACATTTTGCCGTGCTCAGACCAACACCGCTACCATTGTTGCCTTTCGATTGTAAATTACACCCGAAAGCCGCGGAGATTGACATTTTGACTCCGTGCAGAGAAACCAAGTCCAAGAGTTGTGGTTGGCCTCCTGATCAACAATCTGCGGTTGGCCCCAGAATGAAATGATTTAAATGTAGCGAGAGTAACTGACCCTGCACTGAGCCTGAACAATACTGGGCTGAAGCTCTCCGCCAGGGTTCGAGGGCTCAGCTGGTTTCTGGAACCATGTAGGCAGACTCGGGCCAGGTGACGCACCACGCTGAGCAGCGTGAGGCCATACTGGGCGGGGCAGCTGGACGAGCTGGCAATGCATCGCAACACCTGAGCACAGTCCTCCACGTCTCTGACCTCTGTGACAAAAGCAAAAATGGACAAAGGGGCTTAACCAGGTAGATCAAGACCGGCGCAGCCAAGCTCCATATCTCACCTTGGACTGCACGAATCATGTCAGCTTGCAGTATGGATGGGAGGATGGGACCAGGCAGGTCTTGCAGGAACCGCAGCACCCCGCAGCACAGAGACAGCAGATCCAGCTGCTCCAGGTCTGAAAAAACAAACACACCTGTGTTCAATAAGAGAGAAACATCACAACAGATTAAATACAAAACCAGTGGAAGAAGAAACTCCTCACCAGCATCAGCCAGCTGTCGAACATCTAAACCTCCAGCACTCACACCGTGATACACACCAGGAGCGTCCAGACCTGCAGAAAATACACGAGGAACGAGGAAATGAGCAACTGTAAACATGCAGAGGAAGACATGTGGCACGGACAGGTACAGAGTGCAGCTATGCACGTACCTTTGTTCTCAATGGCCTCCATCAGTCTGGTGAGGAGTGGAGGGGCTGTGTCTGGTGGGCCAAACTGTTCTGCCAAGTCTGGCAGCACAAAGCCTAAACAGAGGACACAATACACAGAAGGTCAAAGCAACAAATAGGAACAACTTAATTACGAATACAGGTGAACAGAGTGGGTGTCAGCTTCATTGTCTCCTGCTCAAGCTCCATCGAGGCTCCTCCACTGCTGACAACTCATCCTATTTCAGAGGTTCTGTTCATCACGTGTGAAACAGAACAGAACTGACATGAACACAAATAACAGAGGTTGGATTGACCTTTTTAGGTTTCATAATTTAAGCAGCATCAATTAAAAGTCTGAGTAAATCAAAGTGGAGAAAAGATACATGAGAAGGAAGATTTTTCAAAATAAATAGAGCTATGCCTGTATCTTTCTGCTGTGTTTGGAGAACCTTGAGCCATTTGAAGCTTTCCAACTCACCGTCCGACTCAGAATCAGCCCTCGCCGATGCTGAGGGGGGTCTGGGTGGGCGGGGCTTCGGCGTAGGGGGAGACATCCTCTTTCTGCCAATAAACTCCACATACGTCCCAGGAAAGTCACCTTTTTCCTGTCCGACCACAGATGCACAAATCAAAGAAGACTGGGAAACGAGGCTGGTTTTTGTCTACAGTCGCACAGAATATCACTGGAGACGTTATTGGCAGCTGGTGTTTAACTGGAGTCATGATGCAATCAGTACCTGTGTGGTTTCGTTAAAACCCGGCAACCAACCAATTTCTGACGGCCTCTCTTCAGCGCCGCTGCTGCAGCCAAGCGCCAGCAGTGCTCCGCGGCTGACGAGCAGCACATCTCCCACATGGAGGTCAATGTCCTCTTCTCTCTCCTTCTTGTAGTCGTACAGAGCTCGATACTGAAATCCTTCGGAGCTCATGGCTGTGAAACCTGCTGTAGGCTTCTGAGCGACTACAGACAAAAACAATGTGACTAACTTTTAAAACAAGTGTTTGAGTTCTCCCGAGTAAATCTATCAAGGGCAGCTACGTCAGCATCCCCCATGTTTTGATATCATCCATCCTGGGTGAGCTGCGGCAACTCCAAACCCATCTAAATCTTCACCGCTCATTAACAGGAGTCTCAACAGAGGTGGTGGCCACATCTGCAGAGACGCTTGCCTGCAGGAAAAGGAGGGCAAAGAGAGACACAAAAGATAAGATAAAGAGTTTCTGCCCCCAGCAGCAAAAACCTGAACATCACAATGCCCCAGAGATACATCATCATCGTCACTGATGTCAGCTGGTCCTTTAACATAATCTCCTACTCTTATTCTATTTATTTTAACTTTAAACATTTCCACAATGGGATGTTCAGGTGAACATGATATATAATTAGAATTAAATCGTAGTGGATGTGATTTTTTTTAATGTTTAAAATATACAATTATATTAAACGATATTAGCAGTGCGACCAGATTTGATAATGCCAGTTGCTGATATAGAAGACATATGACCGAGTGCATGAACGTATGATAATGCAAAGTGTAAAATAATGTTCATAGATAATGAATTTGAATACTAGACTTTATACTCTTGTCATTTTAAGGAAAATGAATTGTTAAAGGGCCAACGTAAATAATGGAGACCAACCCTGAATACATTATTTTAACAGACGTGTATTAAATGATGGGTGCGTTTAAAGGCGAATTTTGCTGAACGAATCCAAGACAATGGATGCCTTTAGACTGGTGATTAAGGTATTTTCCGAACTGAGGCCACAAGTGAAATTCTACGTCAAGCGCTCCAGTTTTTAAGTAAAAACAACCAAGCAGCGGTATTCATGCTCCAAGTATCACATATAAAAGGAAAGGGCTAAGAGAGACACATTATCGCCTCCAGGAAACAGGAAACTACAGGCGACAACGCTAGTTTAGCATCATACCTCGTCGCTCTGGCTCCAACATCTCACCTTTTTGATTGAATATCACCTTTTAAATCGTCCAATAGACCAGAACAACGTGCATCAAACTATCACAACAAACGGACGCGTCATTTTATTGACCTCTGATCCGAGATCTTGATGTGATTTTTCAGGTATTTCCAGGATAAAGAGACTCGTGTTTTAGCCCCTCTGAATTTCAGACGCTATCTTGGCGTCAGGCTACTTCACTTCCGGTGCAACCCTTCAAAGTAAAGGAATATAGGCTCATACATAAGCAACAATTCCGTTTCTTTTTGGCGCGGTGACATAACTGCACAATATATCTTACATGGCTAATAAAAACGGACGCGACTAACTAGTTTAGCTACTTTAGACTGAACAAAATCGCCAAGATGAAGAAGTATGGCCGAGAAGCCGTGCGTTAGCGTCATATCCGGTAACCTATTTTCTTAGTGCGCGAGACGGATGGGGGACCATGGCAACAAAAGAATGCATGTGATGGGGGTGTACTGTATTCATGCTGTCCTCATTTATTCAGGTCTTATAAAAGCAGCCGTTTGAAAATATCCACGCGTATGTGTGAGACATCTGCATCATGTGACCTGCTGCTGCAGTCTTCCAAAAGGAACCACCCCCTCCTACATCAAATACATCTATATCAAGGTGTATGTACACTTCTTTATTTAAAATGTAAAAACACATTATTGCAAAACAAATATATGTTATTAATTTACAAGAATAATTTAATTCCTACATTAATCAGAATTTAATGCATTTGAAGACATTTTTGCAGAACGATAAAATCTCTGAATATAAAAACTAAAATATTAAGTATGACTTTTATAAAAGCATTGAAGTAATTTATAAAAATGCCATTTATTCAGATGAAAATGACTGTTACTGCCTGAAGCATTTCTGTTCTATATGCTGAAGATGATCCCGTGTCTGCGGACTGTTAGACAGATCTTCCCAAACAGCTGCAGCTTGTCCTTCAGGAAGTGACCCACCTCCTCAGAGTGGACCACATCACAGAACACCCAGATCTCGGCTCGCTCCCTTTGGATGTTGGCATTGCATGTCGGCAACTGCGAGGTCTGAATTAAGTGGCTCACCGACTGCCACAGCTGCAGGGAAGACAACCACCAGAAGAGGAACACAGTTCAGATTATTGATTATTTCACATCAAAAGCCCAACGAGGCAAAAATGTTGTAATGACATCGGTAACACGGCCACGGCTTCCTTGGGGACTTCCTGTCTGACTCAGGTCAGTGAAGCTAAACAGTAGTTACACTTTGTAGGTGAGCTACATGCATGAAATATACTTTCTGACCCAACCATTCATGGTTCTGAGCAAGATTTTTTTACATCATGTACCAGTAATCACTTTTTCTCTGAGCCTCCAAACATTTAGACTGAAACTGACTGACGTCAGGACCACAAAAAAAACACAATCTGATAGGTTGTTCATCTTGCTGTCAGCATTGTTGAACAGGTACATATGCAGTATATTTAAAAAAAGGAACCACAGTTTGACCATGAACTCAAAAGCCCACATCCTAACATCTTAACTGTCCTCGGCTCTCTTTACCAGTTATTAACTGTTAGCCAGCATGCTAACATGAATGGACAAATATCTGCACTGACCTGCTCAATGTCTCCAGGACAGTTGTGCTTACTGATTACCCATCTGACCCTCTGGCGGAGGTGCAGCTGGAGTATGGAGACCATGTGACAGAAGTCTTGGGACAGTGGCTTAGAGTTCTGCAGCAGAACTCCTTTGTGTGTGAAGACACTCCAGGAGCGCCGGAATGGTGAGGCTTTGACAGCACAGTAATGTTTGTGGTCATGAGGAGATGCTCTGCTGTTTTTCAGACCACCTGGGAGGAGGTTTTCTTTGGTTTCTAATATAAAATCTTTATGATCCTGTTTTAATCTGTCTACAGACAAATGTTCCTGAGTTCTCTGGGCAATGCTTTCTAATCCAGGTCTGTGAGGAGAACTTTGAAAATACCTGTTATGAAAGGAGGTGATTGCAGGTGCTGATTTGGCAGGTCTGATGGGGAAATGGGAATCAGAGAACCAGGGGGTAAAGACTGGAGGAGTTCGACAGGGGAAAGGTTTAAGAAGCTTTTCTGTGGTCTCCAACAGAGAGTTGAGCCTGGCCTCTGATCCAGGCTGGTAGTGCAGAACCACGTCCTCCATCCAAAGATTAACCCTTCCTATTCTTTTTCAGACACAAAAAGTCATGGGAAAAATGATGACACACATAAAATTACTGTTGACAAAAAACCCTGAGTATCTAATTGCTTCCAAGAGAACAAGGGCCTTCATTTTGAAATTTAAGATGCGTATCTTGTTTTGTTTTTTGTTTTAAAAAAGGAGGTTCAATAAAGCTTTAAAGAGTGCATGAACTTCATTGTAAAATAATGATGTATTGTCAACTATTGATGTAATAACAGCTCATTTGGAACTTGGATTATCCATAATAATAATATTCAATCATCAAAAGATTTAGCGACAAAAAGCTAATGTTTTTAGCTTCTTAGCGAAGATGTTTAGAATAGCTAAACAGCAAATATAACTGCGACGTAGACACACTCAGTAGGTGTGTTTTCATTATCCCAAACGGTGAAATGTGTAACGTCAATTCCAAACCTTTAAGCGCCTTATTTTCTTCATAGTGTTGATTTAAGCGGTGGAAATGGTGGTGATGGAGACCACCACGAACAACATGGAGACCGCGGGACGCGATTCGCGGAGAGTCTCGCGATCGTTCAATACAGCTCAGCCGTCTTCATTATTGTAAAGGGGAAGTACGGATCAATTCACGATATTCGTCTTTAATCCCACCAAAACTACATAAACCACTCACTAATTTGTGACATACGGAGGATTATCTCACACTAATGTGGAATCAAGTTAAAGTCTCTTTGGATTAAATGTGAGCAACTATAGTGAGACCCCTGCCCAAAAATTGTAGACACAACCAACCAAATGCATGCTCTCTCGCTATGCTATGCGCCTGTCCAAGCACATTTAAAATGCTTGTGTATTTCAGTTCTCAAAAAACTGGCAACATTTTTACTTTACATGTGGTTAAATTGAAAAACAAATGACACCGACACAATGTGCTAGTTTGTCAATAGGACACTTTTATTTCATACGTCTTTAGTCTTTAATCAAATTACAGTAATATACTTGCTGAGATGACCACCGGCTGAAGCCTGACAGCTAAATCTGACAGCTGGACTACTTGAAGCAAATGTATTCTTTAATTTTCCAACTGATGCAACAGAAACAGATGCAATATGGTGCTATCAGGCAGGGGGGATTTAGTGCTGGTCTTAAGAAAAAAGAAGAAAGACATTGCGTGTTGCACATGTAAAAGGATCAGAATATGGCACATTTGGTCCACGTTGGTAATTTTATTATCTGGTTTTCAAAACATGGAATAAACAAAAAGAAAAGAACAGGTCATAGTTGTTTTTCCCCAAAAGCACAGCATTAATGACAGCATACTGAAAACAAGACTGTAGAGGGGGTCGCTCTAAGGTTTCTTCGTTAAAATCTGGGTTCATCAGCCAATCGTTTGTTTCTATCCTCCCTGGTACAGTAATAATAGTTAGAAATTTCCATCCAAATGACAGGGGGAGGGAGGGGTGGAGCTTTCTAGGTGATTGACAAGGGAGGGTTTGGACATTCACAGGAAGTAGTCAGGAGTGCGTCTGGTCACATGGGGCTCGCCACGGCGAGGGGCGGGATCAAACTGAAGGCTAGAAGAGGCAAAGAGAAAAAAGTTAGGAGACAAGTTGTTAGCTCAGAAAGATATACAAACTTTGTTGCTGAAGAACTTTATGCTGAAGAAGTTTATCAGGAAGGTGATCACTGCTTCAGCTGGGTTCAAAAGCATTTTTAACATGTGCTGAGCTACTCAACACAACTGACGTGCGTTTAGGACAAAGATGAAGTGAGCTGTCTGGTTTACATTACTTACAAAGAGTATTTCAGAGTGTCATCCAGTTCCATGATGGCTGCCTGGTTTCCACAGCGGTAGCAGTAGTTTGGAGCACTAAAGATGGTCACCACGTTCTTGTCATGGCCCCAGTTATAACCCTGAATAGGGAAGAACACACATGAACATGGGACCTCCCAGTAAACAGTGCACGGGCACTCTGGTTTAAGGTGACCTTATTCAGGTCAAACTCAGTGGGAGTGAGACGGAGCTCACTGACAGCTTCATTCTGCCATTACCTTGGACACACCGGGCTCCACACTGGCCAGGTGGTTTCTATCACCTTTATTTATACATAGAGGGAAGTGTGTGTGTTACCTCCATGACCAGCTGATGGGCACGGGACACCAGGGTGAGGCCATTGGCGTGGTTGAAGGTTTCAGAGATGTCTTGTCCAAAGGTGTAGCCGGCCCCTCTGGGAGAGATGCCCCACCCACCACGGTCGTCAGGGTCCGACCACAGCAGGTCACACATGGGACCCTGGGGGGGATAATTTCAGAACATTTTAGTCCAGAACCTAAAACCAAACACACCACGCTTGTGTGCAGGTCAGAATCAGATATTCTCTTTATAGCATTCATGAAAGTGGACTTGTCATGTCATTATGGCATATGCGGACAAAGCTACGTATAGACTGATTTTCATGTGCAGGACTTCCATCCATACAGGAGCAGCAAGACAAGAACACAAGTTACAGCGAGACAGAAGAAAAGAGAGGTCATTGAGACACTAAAGTGGACAAACAGACGTAACTATCGCTTCTCATCAAGGGCGAACACAAGTCACATGTGCATGCATGCGTGTGTACCTCATGAGGAACTTCTTGCAGGCGGTCCAGAGCTCTTATATGATCCAGAGTGTCTATGGAGGGAGACAAGCCTCCGTGGAGACAGAAGATCTGAGATGGGACAGAAGAGATGGAGTGACTAAGCTGACTGGATGTTGACACCATGAACGTGCGTCCTGATGTCCCACCTGTTGGTCGACCAGTGCGGTGAGCGGCAGGTAGTCAAACAAGTCTGTGAAGTACTTCCAGACGTTGGCGTTGCCGTACTTCCTCAGACATTCATCGTAGAAGCCATAGACTTGTGTGATCTGCCGTGACTCATGGTTCCCTCTCAAAATGGTGATTCGCTCTGGAAAACGAACCTAAACAAAGACCGTTGTGTAGTGGTTTCAACCCTTACTGGCCAGTCTGAACTGGTGAAACCCCCCCCCCACTTCCACACCAGCTCCTGATATTTACATTTAGCCTCAACTGGTATTTTTAAGTACATTTGCTCATTTAATAATGGCTGAATGGATCTCCACTTCCCTCATGTAGGCAGGGAGAACTTCCTTTGCTGCTGTTAAGAGAACAAAATGAAGCTTCTCCCCTTTGTTTCTCTAATAAATCAGGTTGTGAGTAAAAACCCTGCAGCAGCTTTACTGGCTAAAGGGCTCTTTTCCAGTCCCTGATGGAAAGACACTAATAAACCTGCAAGACGAGTTCAGTGCCTTCAACCAGAACAGGCGTCTGTCTCCAACACCTGACCCGTATCCACAGCAACGCAACACTGCTTGGCCAGAAAACATAGGGACAAACTGTCCGTCATCATCCCTCAGGACGTTCTTCAGGACATCCAATTTATTTGTTTCTGTTTGGCTTCACAGGCGTTCCTGTTTTACTGTCACATTCCCTTTAGAAATAAAAAAGACTAGCATCTGGGAACACTGGGACTATTGGACCCGAGTTCATTGTGTGAACATTCTGCGCACCATCTCTAAATTCTGGTGGAATCTGGGCTCTTTTTAATTCTACTTTCATGAGCATTTCACCAGACTGGCGATCAGCTGGTGACTCATGCGACCACAGAGACATATTAGTGACGTCTGTGGTTTTTGATTCTAGGCTGCTACAAGTGTTACAACTATTGTCTTGAGTCCAAAGCAGACTGAAGTCTACATCATATGCTTTGTGACTATTCAAATGGTTGGCATCAAAGAGGATTCACATTTCACATTTTCACCCATATTCTGATCTGAATAAAGCAGCTGTTTACCTTTAACGTGACCAACAGCGTGACCGTCTCCACAGAGTAGTAGCCTCTGTCCACGTAGTCTCCCATGAACAGGTAGTTGGTGTCGGGAGACTTTCCTCCAATCTTAAATAGCTCCATCAGGTCATGGAACTGACCGTGCACATCGCCACACACCGTCACTGGGCATCGCACCTGAGGACATTTGGGACACAGTCACTGAACATGAACTTAACCAATGGGTTCGACCAGGATACCCGTAGCTCAGAAACTTCTGGGTTAAACGGGTTGACTTGGACACTGTTTCTGTTGGGTTCTTCCAAAGGAACCTTATTGAATACTGCAGGCATTTTCAACAGACCCCACACAGACAAAGTGTTATTTTGGGCAGAGGTTCTCTGCTTTGTCAAAGCATCATGGCCACAAACAAAGATGAGAATTATAGTTCTGAACATTGTCATGTCTATGTGGAGAATCAAGTGTGGAAGCAAAACTCAGATCCCACTTTGTGACAATGTTACGACCTTCTCGTAAAGGCATCAGCCGCTGCAGCACCCTGCTTTCACATCAAACACTTCAACAAACCTCAAGATATTTTAGTGCATTTTCTGTCTTTATTCATCGCCAAAATCCCCAGCAGTTTGGTGGCAGGTATTAAACTGTGTTATAGTTAAAAGGCACATTTCTTAGCCAAACAACAGCATTTAGAGTGTAAACATGCTGGACTATTAATGCCTCCTCGACACAGAAAAGAGCTTTAAAAGGCTCAAAGTGGCTAATTAATGATTTCTTTGATTTCAGATGAGCTGATTGTGGTCTACCCTGAGGAGACGTGTGGCCCAGTCACACTCACCTCCTGCACGTTAGACTCGTTGGTCAGAATTTCCTTGGCCTGGAAAAGAAATGAAGAGAACAAAATCAGCCAGAGACTTTTACATGTTTATATGTTAACAGTTGAACAATAATTCAGAGCTTGAAGGTCAAATTTAATTAGAAGGAACAACGCGTTTACTGTATTCTTGTTAGAATTCAGAATTTTAATGAAAATGAGATTTTGATTCAAATACTGCTGTACAGTATTTTACTTAACAATGAAATGGGAAAGGAAGCTTTCAGAGTTCTTTCTGAGACATAATACTGTCACTTTGCAGTTAAATAATAAAGGACTACTTCGCTGCATGTGATGTAACATGTTAAGACATTTTCTCTTCGGGTTATTGTCGTTTCACATTGGGATCTGTGCATGCACGGCGTGTGCAGGAGAAGCTGATGTTCAACCACCCTGAGATGAGGGAATTAGGAGCTTTGAGCTTCAATAAAGCTCGGATCGATCAACATGGGCGCGGTGCGAATCATTCTAGCGATTCAGACACCCAACTGGAAACCACTCAACACTCACCATGAGCTTCTAGCTCCATTTAACCAAGTACCCCAGTATCGGGTAGCGGTAAACCTGTCTGCGTCTGTTTGGTGGCTAACAAGCGGCGAGATGCGACATTTTCCGGCCTCGCTCCTCGGGTCGGTGGCTGATCGATAATTTTAGAGGAACCGTGTTACCTGAAGCTACAACAATACATTTACCTAGAAAAAATATTTTGATACCTCAAGCTCAGATATCAATTTAAGCGTATTCAGAAAAGGGAAGAAAACCATATATATAGCTAATTTTCCGAAACTAGCCGGAGCCGTCATCGTAATCTCTCGGCAGGGCCACACTGAAAATGGGCCGACTGGATCAGAATAAAACTGCACTTTTCCAGCCAACTTACCTTCTCACAGAGTGTTCGGACTTGGTTTTCCGTTAGCTGCTTACACTCGTTTAACTGTTCGATCCATTGGTCTAATTCTTTAGTAAAAGATTTGTCTTCCATGACAGCCGCCCGCTAAGCTAGCCGCTTTAGCTACCTGAAAAAACAAACTGGCCTGTGTCTCGACGCTAGCTGTTAGCTTCGTATTGTTAACCCAATCCAGTCAGCCAAACCGGTTGGAAAATCAACGTTAAGACCTAAAAATTACAAGCACTTTTCTCCACGTCTATCATGATAAATTACCAATGTTAAGTTAACAAAGTTAAAATGTTGCCTATATCACCCGGGGGAGATAAAATGGTCGAATGTCCCTGATGCGACGGACCGTAGAGGCAGAAGGTAGTGGTGTCGCAGCGGCTAGTCCACTAGCTAAAAGAGCTAGCTACAATAACATCCGGGCATTTCAGTAGCCAGCCAACTGGCGCAAGAGAGACACTCCGTGGACAGATTGAGAACGTCAAGATAGATAGATAGCTAGATAGATAGCTAGATAGATAGCTAGATAGATAGCTAGATAGATAGCTAGATAGATAGCTAGATAGATAGATAGATAGATAGATAGATAGATAGATAGATAGATAGATAGATAGATAGATAGATAGATAGATAGATAGATAGATAGATAGATAGATAGATAGATAGATATTCACATTAAAGTTTTGTTTTTGTTTGTTTTTTTAACTTCTGAAAAACAAAAAGCTTCTCAGGGGGAGATCCAAGCGAACCCGAAGAATAAAAGACGGCAGCACTGACATCTGTCTCAGTTGAAGACTGAAACAGAAAAGCTTCTTGTTTCCCGGTGGAAGACCTGGTAGAATGGTGGTGCTGCACTGTGTCTCGTTGACATTTACAAGAAGGGTCAGAGCACCATGTTCTTCACCAGGAAACTCAGATCCTTCAGCAGGGCCACGATGCAGATGATTTATCATGTGGTGGTAGGGAGGAGAGGAGTAATCTATAACACATTGAACCCCTGTCAGAGCTCTTTCAGCCACAGCCATCCACTGAACTCTCCTCCCAAATTAGCTACAGGAAAGTTAAAACAATATAAAATTATTATTCTGTGTTATATTCTTCATGTGGATCTTTTTTTCTTGGAAATAGTTTTTGCATCTACATAAATGTCTCGTCAACGGCTCATTCTCGTTATGCAGCTTGTTATTGACAAAACCTCCTGAATCACCTTCACCTGAGAAGCATCATAACAACTTGTTCACCTGTCATGACCCTCAACAGCTGCAGCTCTAAAGGAAGCTGCTCATGTAGTGGGGGGGCAGCACACACAACCTCTGGTTTCATCAAAGTGTTCATTGTTTTCCTGAGGACCACTCTGGAGATGACAGCTGAGAGTCATGAGGGGGAAGGTTTTTCACAGACTCATGAGGAGCCAACCCTTCAGATCCCCTCAACTTTGACAGCGTTAGCTGACATCCTGTAAGGACAGAGTTCAGAGAGCAAGAAAAGAGCTTTGGCCCTGAAATCTGTCCCCTGTTCAGTCACGTTGCCGTTAGTGGACCTTTGTGATGTTGGCTCAGGCTGTTGCAAGTCAAGAAATTTCCACCTGCTACCATCTGCTGTTAGTTTGTTGAAATCCTATTGAAATTAATGGCGATAGTAAAATAAAATTTCTTTTTTTATTTGGACATTGTCCTTTCAGGGAGACGCCTGGAGTCCATTTGTGACTTAGAATGACGGCTGAGATCGGCCTGTAGCGTCCCCTGGTGGTAAGGTTACAAATGACAGAAAATACATCATCACGTGTGACTGGAGTTGTTCAGTTTTGCAATAACAAAACATGGCAAACTTTATTTCGAACGTAGCGATGACATCAAACAAAGGAGAAGAAGTGAGGTCACCGATGATGTCATCACACATCATGAATGTGGCCATGCTCCACATCTGACAGTAGAGTTTATGCTGTCCTGCAACTACACTAAACATATTAAATACACATTTAGATTTATGACTTTACATACAAGAAACTGTGCAGAGTCTGTAGGCAACGGGGCTGTGATTAGAGCCCATTGAGGGAGTCACATGGAGCTCATCTGGGGAAACTCCTGGTGCAGGTGTGAAGCAGAAGTGCTGGAGGAGGGTGACCAAGAAGATGAAGAGTTCCACTCTGGCCAGAGTCTCTCCAGGACATGCCCTACTAACTGTAAGAGAGGAGGGTTTAACTTCATGTCCCAGCAGATGGAATGATGAGAAGGTTGCACAAGGCAACCTGCTGAAAACGGCAGGAAAGCATCTCGCTTGACAAACTTCCGGTCCTTCTCCAGAAAGTGTGAAGGATAAAAGGTGTGAGGGTGTTCCCATTCAGTCTCTTCAAGCAGGACCGAGGCAACAGAAGCAGTGTCCTCCATATAATCTATATGTGACACACACAGTAGCCTCTGCTCAATGTCAATTTAAACCTCATGATGTCACCCTCCTTGGATGTCAAAGACATCTGAAGCTGTAACATCTCAGTATTGGAGTTTGAACCTTCTGATGATGATTGAGAACTCCTGATCATCATGAACCTTAGAGGCAGATCCAAACATCATTATCTGCCACAGACATGAGTTCAGAGGGGCAAATTCACACAGTGAAAAAGTGGACTACAACCCAGGCAGTAACTTCAAGAACATTAGATCTAAAAGCGGAGGAGACCCCACATCCATGCTGGAGGAACATGTCAGCTGTGTCAACTCCCCTTTTTGAGGAAGTGTCCCCGGAAGATGATATCCTGGTTGGTTACATGTGGAAGAGAAGTGGGGGCGACGTGGCCACTCTGGGTTTCATGAATGACAGCGTTGGTGAAGGACAGGTTCTTCCTGTCCCCCTCCTGCACCTGACGGCTTTCCGATCACTCTGCTCAGCTCCTCCTGGACCTGATCTGAGAGATAAAAAAATCTTTGGCATTTAATCCTACAACTGCTCAGCACATGGGAAAGAACCAACTTTGGATCTGTGGATATAGAAACAGCACCTGTGTGGGTGTGTCCGCACCGCTAGACTCTGCATGTGGACCATAAAAGCATCAACGATCCCTCTGCTCTTCTGTTGATTCAGGGTCTGACATCAGTCTACCTGTGAGGATACATTTCAAACTCTGTCTTCCACAATGTTGTACTAAATGTTGTACTAAATGTACCAGGCTGGTTTTACTGAATGATCTGTCAAATGATCTCAAACTCCTTTAATTCCTCGATATTTCACAAGCCTTCAGCAGATGAAAGACTTGCTGTCAATCAGCTGGACAGAGACTTCAGATTCAGATTCCTTTATCTGTCCCACACGGGGAAATTTACAGCGCAACAGCAGCAAAAGCATGCAGAAAAAATAAAATTTGAGATAAGAATAGAAATATACAAAAAAGGATATATATACACAGTAATCCAAGATAAATGGATAATCAGCTCCTGTATACCTGTACATAGTACAGAGGGTGTAAAAAATATCCATATCAGAATATATGATATTCAGTGTGTGTTATCGGGCATTATGTTTGTTGTACAGGTTGACAGCAGCCGGCAGGAAAATCTGCGATACCTCTCCTTCACACAGCGAGGGGGGAGCAGCCGCTCACTGAAGGAGCTGCCCAGTGCTGTCAGGGTGTCCTGTAGGGGGTGGGACATGTTGTTCAACATGGATGACAGCTTAGCCATCATCCTCCCGTTTCCCACCACCTCCACGGAGTCCAGGGGACATCCCAGGACAGAGCTGGCCCTCCTTGACCGGTCTATCTATCCTATTCCTGTCCCTGTCCGTGATGCTGCTGGACCAGCAGATGATTCCATAAAAGATGGCTGAGCCCACCATAGAGTCATAGAAAGTCCTCAGGAGTGGTCCCTGCACTCCAAAAGACCTCAGCCTCCTGAGCAGGAACAGTCTGCTATTGCCCTTCTTGACAAGGGCATCTGTGTTGTGTGTCCAGTACAGGTTATTGTTTAGGTGACCACCCAGGTACTTATAGAACTTCACAACATCGATGTCCGTTCCCAGGATATTCACCGGTGCAGGCGGGGTGGGGTGGGGTGGGGTGGGGTGGGGTGGGGGGGTGTTGTTACACCTGCGGAGATCCACCACCAGCTCCTTGGCTCCTTGGACTCGACCAAGGATGACATCGTCTATCTGTTGACCCCTCTGCCTCCGTTGGGTTTACAGCTCAGATGGCTTGATTGTTTTTTCTCTCTTTTATGGTTGATAACTGAGTCACATCTGAAAGACTCAACCTATATTATGTGCTTTCATCCATGCAGAACCTTGTTAAGATGTTGATTTAAGCAATGCTCTTTGCAAATAAATAGCCTCAGATAAGCTTGTTACCTTAACCTAGTGATGGGTTCAGATTGTGCCCTGTCATCTAGTTAAGCTGGTCTCTTTTGACTGCTTCTATAGAGTGAATAAATAAAATTTAAACTATAAAATGAGCCCCAAATGTTTTTGTTTCTGACCTTATTTCCAACTTCTCAGCATATGTTTTAGATTTAGATATGTAAAAATACATACAGTATATTACCTGTGTGTGTGTGTGTCTGTGTGTGTGTGTGTGTGTGGTGTGTGTGTGTGTATGTGTGTGTGTGTGTGTGTTTGAGTAATAATGTGGCCCACTGAACCACTAAATATTGCTGGTGAAGACCAGAGATGCTATAAATGTTAATAAAACCAACATGATGTAATAAAAATAGCCAAATAAATAGAATTTGCCAGTAAAGAGCATTGTATGGAAGAAAATATATTGAAGAAGAAAACCAAATTTATGACATATTAACTTATGAAAATGGGCCAAACTGACCCAAAGACAACCTTTATCTTGTGAGAATCAGAAATTAAAAGGCAGAATTGCTGTAAAAAATGAGAGTTGAAATTGGAAGCGATTTCTGAATTGTAGACTTGGGATCAAGTGGAAGGGGAAGGCGTTGTTTTAAAAAATAGTTTTCAGACATGGGTCTGATTAAAAGAATCGGAGTCTATAATGGGCTAAACCTGAAGGTGGCAGCAATGTAACTCACCGGATGCTTTCGGGATTAAATTTGCTAAAATGAAGAAGACAAGGAGCAGATCCGGTTCTGGGTGCAGAGCAAGCACGGGCAAACCATATGGATTGTATAAAACAAATCAAACTTTTGTGTTAGTTGCTTCTCCCGTTGATAGGCGGCTTCCTGTCTTCGTTTAAACGAGCCAAAATACCAACATGGCTCATCTAACAGAAAACCCAGCGGATAAAGAAAGGTACGTTTTTGTAAAGCTAACCGGTTAGCCAGACTAAGGAGTTGGGAGCGTTTATGTCGCCCATACCTTCAGAGAGGTTCCCTGAATTTAAATTTATCTTGAGTGACTGGTTATAGGATTATTAATTTTACAATGTTAATGTTAAATTGTACCCAATGTATCGAACATATCATTTCAGCGTATGTTCTGTTCTTAATATTCATCAATTATAATCTTTCAGCCTTAACATTAAAGTTTGTAAAGCGGTAAAGGGCTTAGTAAAGGTTTTATCATTTATAACTGTTTCAATACAGAATGACTTAAATGTATGAAACGTTACAGTAGACCACGCTCCAAGAAGCTTAGCTTTCCCATCGCTCGCTCTGTAGTCGTGTAACATGACGTGTAATAAAGACGCTTCCGTATTGAAACTTCTTTTCTCCAATGTTTATGGCTTTTTTTAATGAAAAAGATCTTCTGTGTGTGTTTTATGGTCGAAAGACACCCGATACCGTTTATATTTTTGGGATAAAGAGGAACTGTCTCGAGTGTATTCAGACATTCTCCAACGATAAACCGGTGATTCTGACAAGCAGGGACCTTATCTGATGGATCCCATCACAAATCTCAGAAATGTGTCTGAATTTACCGAGGTTAACACGTCAATCACACCACCCATCATTAAAAGGAGACCCCAAATATGTTGGAAGTCGCGCAAGAATTATTCAAGTATGTGAGCCAAAACCCTCTGGACTGACGTGCGTGTGTGGTGTGTCCTTGCTTTAGGTTCATTTGTATCTATCCAGTTTACATCAACAGTAAGAAGACTCTGGCTGAAGGACGAAGGATCCCCTCAGAGAAGGTGACGTGAACTTCCGAGGTGTTCAGGGCCAGTTGTCACCACAAAAACTATTTTAGAACCAGAAATGCATAAACAGTTTTTGTGTTCTGAACACCTGTAACCATCACCTACAGCACTTTGCTGGATAAAATATAGATTTTTGCTGGACAAACAGTATATTAGTATATAATTTATTTTAATTTTGGTAGAGGTGACTTACAGTTGCTTATTTTGTGTGTCTGTGTGTAGGCTGTAGAGAATCCTTCGTGCTCAGAGATCAGAGATGTTCTCACTGCTGCTGGTCTCAATGTCTTGGTGGAGGTAAGGAAACATTAATCGGTCGGCGCTGATATTTGCTGTCACTGTGCCGGTGTATTCGGCTGTTTTCAGGGAAAAGTTCTCCCTTAAGATCAAAGATGGATCTACAGAAACGACCTCAGGTTATGGTCACACATACTTGTACAGTTCGTCACCAGCTGCAGAGGAGCATGGTTTTTAAAGTTGTCTCTAAAATTCTAATGTAGCAATGCTAATATATAAATGTTACAGAATAAGATGCATCCTCGGGAGTGGAACAGGGATGTCCAGTTTCGAGGTCGTGTCAGAGTCCAGCTGAAGCAGACAGACGGCAGCTTCTGTCTGGACAAGTTCTCCTCTCGTGAGTCCTTCCCCCTCCTCCCTTAACTGATGAACTTGGGTTAAAAAAAAAGAAGCACCAAATGGGATGTTTTATAATCCAAAGTTGTTCCCTTGTTGCAGGTAAAGATGTGATGTTTTATGTGGCAGAGATGATCCCAAAACTAAAGACCCGCACCCAGAAGAGTGGAGGAGGAGACATAAATTCCCAACAGGGGGAGGGGGGAAAGAAGAGCAGGAAAAAGAAGAAATAATCTGGATGCACTCAGTTTTTTTAGTTTTCATTTTATTTGAAATAAACTGAGTGTTTTGATTCATTTGATTAAGCTGCTGGATATGAGGTTGAAGCCAAAAATAAGTAATCTGATTTTTGTTTCTCCAGGTTTGGGGGGAAGCTCAGAATTTTATTTTGTTTTTCTTTTGTCAGAAAAAGTGCTATGAGTGGAAGAATGACGTTATTGTGTAAGGATGGGGATGTCTCTTCACGGTTTCCAGCATCATTTTGCTTCTAAATGCAGCTTTTAGATATTGTTCTTTACATTATTCACAGCAGGGTGGGCCTCCTGACACAAAGGAGTCTTGTTGCTGTGATATATTCCCCCGATGAACCATGTTTCTGTTGTGGTCCTGGTAGGTCTGCCCTACAGACATGGCGTGATGGTGGACGGGGTCACCTCGCGTTTCAATAAAATCGAACTCATATTTCTAACCGCCATTGTTCTGTCACTCCATTACAGCGTTTCTGACTCCGGCCATCTCCGTGAAAATCTAACGTTATTTCATAACCAGATCCGCCTCCCCCCAGATATAAAGTCAATCTACAAAATTGATAATCAAAGAATGCGGTGGGCTTTGACGCTTGATCGTTTAAGGATCAAAGGTTGTTTTTTCCAGTACCTTAACTACGGTCCGAATTCATCAATCCCCCAATTAACAGAAGAGATCAACCCGCACGTTACGTCACACCCGCGGTTACTAGGCAACAGTTTCGCGTCGTTTTCGCTCCCTCTACATCTGAAAAGGCGTTTGTGTGATGGATCCTAGCCGGGCTCCTGTGGCATTCGGGCGTCTCGCTGTCCCGCAGCTGTTCGCGGAGCTGCAGCAGCCGCAGGAAGAGCGCAGGCTGCCGGCTCTGGCCTCTCTGTGTGACCTGCTGCACGACCCGGAGCACATCCACCAGACCCTCAACGGAGGTACCACACGGGCGCCCATGTGTGCCCCCGGTTTAGATTTAGATATGATCGCATACGTTCATCGGCGAAAATTAATTGATGTCTGCCTAGTTTCTCTTCTACTCTCTCTACCCAGCCGGCCATCAGCAGGAGGGTCCCCCTATATGAGCCTGGTCCTGCTCAAGGTTTCTTCCTGTTAAAGGGGAGTTTTTCCTTGCCACTGTTGCTTGTTGGGGGTCAGGCCCTGGGATTCTGTAAAGCACCTAGCAACAATTTTGATTGTAACAGACGCTATATAAATAAAGATTGATTAAATAATTGATTGATTGATTGATTTGTTCAACAACTTTTTAATCCTAAACTGTGTGTGAAGTGTTTATTCGGCACTTTAACATCTTATATTCAGACATTTGTCTTTTACTGCAGGTTTTCTGATTCAGCTGAAAGTTTTGTTGCAGGATGAAGATCCATCAGTCAGAACTAAAGTGTGTGAGCTGCTACACATCATCTCCAGCCACAACATTGGCAGGTAAACGTGTGTGAGCGTGCGTGTGTGTGTGTGTGTCGGAAACATGAGTGTGTTGTGTCTCCTCCTGCAGACAGGCCCTGCTCGTTTGCTCGCTCCTTCCTCCTCTGTGCCAGTTGCTAGACGACTCCTGGTCCCCCTGCAGGAGAAACGTTTACCAAGTGTTGAACCGCCTCTGTCTGCTGCCTGCAGGTGTGCTCATCAAAGCTCTTCCAGATTCCTTGAGTCTTGCACTCTTTGATTGTTTCTGGAGCAATGCATGATGAGATGAATTGATAGATGATAGACAGATGAAAAAGTCCACCTGTAGAGGTCTCATCCTCATGGTGCAGCATTGATGTGCCATCTCTTGCAGGGGCTCAGGAGCTCCTACAACTGGTTCCTAAAATGATGCTGAAGCTCCAAAAGGGGGAGGAGGAGGAGATCCAGGTGCTCCTCCTCTTAACCCTCACATCCTGCTCCAGACTGGACCCTGGACCTGCTCTGGCCAATGATGGAATCTCACTGCTGAGACACAAACTAATGCACAGCAGCACATCTGTCCGCAGGGAGGCGGCGGCGGCCATGATGGCGCTCTGGTCAGTGACCATCTTTCATTTTTTGTGTCTGTCCTGTGTCCACGGTTGTTTCTGAGTGTCCACTTTCTGTCTACTTCAGTGTTTGTGAGGACGGCAAGCAGCAGGTATGTAAGGGGGCAGTACTTCCTGTCGTGAGCCGTCTCCTGTGGGACGAAGACATTGACGTTCGTGTCAACGCTGCAGGAGTCATCATGTACGCTGTGATCACCACCACAGGTACAAACACACATTTCAGACAGTCAGCGAAGTGGACACTGAAATCAAATTCTGAACATTTCCAACATATTTTCCTCCAAATAAAAAAAGTAGCTCAGATTTCAGAGCGTGACTCTCAGCCTGTTCCTGCTCTGATAGGTAAGCAGCAGTGTCTGGACCTGGAACTCCTCCCAGTGCTGCTGGATCTGGTGTCACAGCGGAACCAGGAAGAGGATGAGGGGAAGCTGAAGAGGAGGAAGACGCTGGTAGTTTACTGCCTGCAGGCTCTGGCCAGCCTGGCAGAAGCTCCTGACGGTCGTCGCATCCTGCTAGAGCAGCTTCCCCGGCTGGTGGAGACAAGCCAGGCAGAGGACAAGGACATCCGCCAGGCCGCTCAGACCGCCGTCAAGGTCGTGAGTTGGATGCCTTGAGACCACCCAGACCTGCACAGCTCAATATACCCACAACCTTCATTTGTTTAGCGTTGTGTTCTTTGTCAACTTAGATGTTACAATGGCCAAATAATAAATCTTTATTAAACATTTACAGCCTTATTTCACAAAATGGGTGTAAAACTGTTAATCAGATGCAATGAACATCACTGCAGGTGATGCTTTAAGTAGGAGTGTGAGTATTGACAATGTAACTTATATTTATAATTTAAAAGAATGTTTTCATGGGTCGAGGACTGAACACAGATTGAACTCCTGTTTGAAAACCATTGCGGCATTCCCATGATGCTCTCCTGCAAATCAGCGCCTGCCTGTTGTGCACAGATGAGATGCAAACAAAACTTGAAAACATAAATTCAGAAAGAAAATTAATTTTTAAAGTTCTGAGGAAAAAAACAGATTAGCTACATCAGAAAAATGAAAATAAAAAACTAGGCAAAAGAGTTTCAACCATAATCAACCATAAAGGTCGGCAGCTGTCTGTGCCCTGTTATTGAATGTTCATTTTTAAATGAAATAATCCCGTAAACTATCAGTCAAATAGTCATGGCTAACCCCCACCCCACCCCCACAACCGCAGATGGATCGGTCGAGAAGGAGAGAGAGCTCAGTGCTGCTATCGCGCACTCACATACGCACGCACGGACGGACGCACGCAGATATATTTGGCCTCAGCTGCAGTTGCTGTTTGTTCTCAGTCGGAGCTGCTGGATTTTTCTGTCAAACACCGGAAACAACGGACAGGTATGATTCACCTGGTGTTTATCTCACACGTGATCGCATCTGAAGAACGTCTCAGATCATGAGAACGTTTGGAACAGCTTTGGATAGATGCCGAATGTTCTACATGGATGTAAAGTTTGGTGTCGGTTCCGTGCTCTGTTTGCGTGTTCCGAATCCAGAAATAATCAGTAGAACCGTCCCGATGTTCAGTCCGGCTCCTCCCGGTTTTGTTTGACCTAGTCCGGGTATCCCGACGCTGTGACAGAGGTGATGGGAAACTCTGCAGCGGCGGCGGTGCTCCACATCACCGCCTGACTCACCTACTCTGCTGCCCCGTATCACAGCCTGTTAGTGGGTGTGATGGTGGAGAGCGGCTCCTGGGATGAAAGCAGCCGTGATTGAGTCAAAGTGGTCGGCTAAAGTTATGTAAGCGCCGCCGCAGTGAGCAGGGTCCTCCCACGGAGGAGGGGAGAGATGGAGGGATGGAGAGTGGATTAAGTAAGAGAGCATGGGTTTATGTAACTCATCTGTCTGTCTGTCCCTCAGTCCGTCCATTATTTCTGTTGTCAGAGTGGAGAACAGAAGAGTTTCTGAGGCTGCGTGAAAAGAGAAGCTTCTGTGTTTTGACCGATCCAAGCAGTTGTTCTGCTCAGTGTGTGAGTGTGTGCATGCAAGCATGTGAAACTATTATATTTGTAAGTCCCCTTTCTGGTAACTGAATCATAGAACTGGACTGTTGAGTTTCTTGAAGACGTGTCACCTCTCATCCAAGAAGCTTCATCATTTCTAGCTGGCTGTTTGGGAGTTCCACATATTTGTACTTTTCAGGAGCCATTAACACTTTGGGAGCTTCAATCATCTGGTTGTTGGTTGCTCCACCCCAAATTATTGTTGTTGAAACTTCCCCTGACACAATGGGGTTCATTAGTGGCCACGAGTAAATGGCCTCTTCTCCTCCTGGGGATGATTTTCAATACTGTATTGTTAATAGGTGAGAGGTGATGTGTCAGAGCCCCATCTCTGGTTAATGATGGTTTTTCCACTTTGACTTAAATGCTTAATTCACTCCTTTCTCGAATCATCCCTCCTTCCTTTTCAAAATCTGTACATTATTGTCCTAAAATGAGGACCTTCAGATGCAGTTGAACTGCTGAGTCCTCGCCTGTGTGATTGGCTCTCCTATGTTTGACCATGTGCTTGTGAAACGCTTGTTTTGTCTTCCCGATGAACAGGTCTGGGTATTCCTCACTGCACTGAACTGCATACACTACGTTACTTTGTTTGTGTCTTGGTGTGTTGTCCTTTGGGTGGACATACGTATGTGTCAGGATCGGAACACTGGAAGTAGAAGCCTTCATGGAATACATCTATGTAGTGGATGGAAACATCAAATTCACCTGTGAGGATGTCAGAGGAACACGTCTGGCACTCTTGACTGTGCCGTGCACATTGAAGGAGACAGCCTGAACATCAAGATCTACAGAATACCCACCCACACAGGCCAATGCCTTCTTTTCAACTCCCACCACCCACTGGAACACAAGCTAAGTGTCATTAGAACCTTATACAACCCGGTCCAGAACGTGCCCACCAAAACAGAGGGAAAAGGTCCTTCATCAAATCCTCTAGAAAACCCAGGAGACAGAGAAGAATTGTCCGTTGTATGCGTGTGTATGTGTGCATGTGTGTGTTTGCTGCAGCCACAAAATGGAACAACATTGTCCTTCCATATGTTGTAGACTCTAAGGAAGTTGTAGACTCTAAGGAAGCTCGGGAGGAATTTTAATAAACAGAACATCCTGGTGCATCTCAAGCACTCCAACACACTGAGGCAGAAGCTCATCCACCCAAAGGACAAAACACCAAGACACAAAGTAACGTAGTGTATGCAGTCCAGTGTAGCAAGGAATGCCCAGACCTCTACATTGGGGAGACAAAACAACTGCTTCAGAAACACCTGGCACAACTCCTCAGTTGCTATGATTATACTACCAGAATTACCATGACCTGGATGACTGAGAACCTTCACAGACACAAAGTCCAAGTTTAGATTTGAAATTGTTTAAAAACAAATTAATTCATCTTGGAAGACTGACATTATTCTTTGTTTGATATGAACTCAATAAATAACAGTGAACATGTATCGAACATGTATGTTCTGTGAAGACCTGCTGGATGACAGGAAATAATCCAGAACTAATATCCGACAGAAACATTGAGCGTGTCTGTACATGTGTGTTTTAAGGTTAAAATCTCCTGAATCCGAGGCCCAGAAATTAAAACAAATTAAATGCTGAGAGGATTTAGCTCCAATTTCAACATCAGGATGTTGCTGTGGATGTCAGCTGACCACAGATTTGATCTGTGATTGGTGGACACTGAAGCTGAGCAGCTGCAGATGGATGTGATGGTGTTTCACCCTCACTTTTGGGAAGATGAGTGTGTGTGTGTTTAATATCTGGACGGAACAGCAGGCAGAGGTCCCCACTCTTATCTGAGAGAGCAGCAGGGGGCCACTGGGGAGGAGGGCAAGTGTGTGTGCTTGCAGCAGTTTTAAGTCATGGTCACTCAGGAGCTTTCAACACAACAGCTTTCTCTAACATCACACACAGACATCCTTGTATTTGTCTGTGTAGAATCTCACTCATTCTTTGTGAGGCCTTTCACAGGCATAATGTATTCCCCTGCCCCACTACCCCAACTGACCTCGAACTAACCCCAACATTTAAAAAAAATAAATAAATCAGGGATTAACTATCAAACAGGCCTTTGACACTGGGAAGACCAGCTAGAATCTCCTGATTTTCCAAAAATATCCTCACTTTGCAAGTAGAATGAGGTCTTTGGTGCTCAGCATGTAGCAAGTAAAACAATACACATGCATGCACACACGTGTTGTTGACATGATTGGTGTTATAAAATGAGTCACAGTCAAGGACCCAAACATCAAATGTACATGTTAACAGGATGCTAGCAATAATGTAGCCTGATGCTAAAACAGCATCCTCAACAACAGAAAGCAGGAGACACACTCATCCATCTCCTCAAGCTGTGACGGGTGCAATTGGGACCCAAAAGCAGCACTCTGGAAAGCTGGGACTGTTGGTAATGACCTTTATTAGTACACGGGCAAACAGGAACTCAGGCAGACAAGGAAGCACAGGAGACAGTCTGTTCTTCAGGCTCAGGGCCCACACAAAGTCTATGGGTTTCAGGCTCGGGGATTGGGTTGAGCTGAGCCAGAATGCGGAGGGGGGAGGACGTGAACCCTCGGAAGTGTACAGTTCCATTTAAAGCGGGCAGGAGTGACAGTGAGAGGCTTACAGGAGATGAGGCTGACGATGCAGCAGAGCAGACTGGGGATGAGCAGCAGCGAAGTCGGGACCAGGCGGAGAAGTCAGGACCAGGTGAGCAGATAGGAACCGGAAACGCTGAGGCAGAAGTCGTGGTCATAGACAGAAGGCTGGTGAGTTTACTGGGAGACAGGCGGTGTAGGCAGGTCCGAGGCAAACAGGTTCGACAACAGGAGGTCAGGCAGGAAAGAAGTGCTGGAGTCTTGCATGGAAAAGCTGAAGAACAATCTGGCAAAGGATGAGAGTGCAGGGGAGGCTTATAAGCAGGGCTGATTGGGAATAAGCTGCAACTGTGCTTGCAGGTGAGTGGAGTTGAGCTGATGGGGTGGGAGTGGCTGGCAGGTAGAGTGGAGCAGAGGCAAGGAGAGTGGAAAATTACTGAGGCAGAGGGACAGGGAACTGGGGAATGGAGCTGTGACACAAGCTGCCTTTAATCAAAACTTCCCCAGCATGTCATGTCTGTAATCTGCATCAGGCAGTGGCAGCAGGTGGTTGTCAGGGTGTGGTCACGCTCTGCGAGCTGAGATAAAACACACATGCAAACACAGAGCCATGTCTGTTGTGTCTTCTGATTTTTATATAATTGATTCAAAAGTGAAAGCCAATGACTGAAGGTGGACACTTCAGCTTACATTTATGTTTTAGTACTTTAACAGAGGCTTTTGTCCATAGCAATTTATAGTGAGATACATAATCAAGCCACTATGTAATTGAAAGCAATGTGAATAAACTACTTGGAACAGCAAACACCTTCCAGAGCAGAACTGTGGAGAGGGAAAGAAGAGGAGAGATATGAAGAGGAGAGAGGAAAAGGAAGTGCTGTTAGGAGAGCAGGAGCTCTCAGAACAGCTGTGTCTTTGGACCTTTTGAAGGTAAAGAGGGTTGTTCCTGCTCTGATGAAGCTCTGGAGGTTGTTCCTCCACCAGGGAACAAGAGAAGAGTCTGGATTGTTGTGCCTGAACAGACAGTTATACCAGACAGCACTCATGTGAACAACGCAGCAAACAAGAAGCAGATGGACTCCAACAAGACAGTTCTGCTGACAGGAGCACATCCAGCTGCCATTCTATAGGTCAGCAGAAGGGGCTTGAACCAAATGCAGGTAGCCAGTGGAGCTTCATCAGCAATGGGGTGATGTGGACCCAATTCTGTGGTTGAAGACCAGACCTGCTACCACGTTCTGGACCAGGGGTCACCAACCTTTTTGAAACCAAGAGCTACGTCATGGGTACCGAGTCGTGTGAAGGGCTACCGCTTGACACACTCCTCTAAAATAACAAATTGTGTGTGTGTGTGTGTGTATAACTTAGAGTGGGTAACAGAAAAGATCAATATTCAACACTTTATTATTATTAATCTCAGCAATTGTTCAGATGATCACTTCTACATTTGATCAGAAAAAAAATGTCGAGTTTTCACCAGACCCTTTCAACCATAAGAAACTAAACCATTTTAACAATTCATAAACTATGAAGACTTTGAACCATGTTTTAAAAAAATATGCAACATTTAAAAAAAAATAACTTTCATATTGAATAAATCTTAACTGAACAAATCTACTGCAATTCTGCTCAAAATCTGTTACATTTTATAAACACACTTTTTAGCTCATGGGCCTTCTGACTGTAGAATGCTTCCCGGTGGGTAGTTAGCATTGTAGCTTTCATGACGCGTAGTGAAGCGTCGCTCCACATTGTGCTGCTTCGCCGTCGCCCCACAAATGCAACATACACACCTTCCTTTCACAGTAGTAAAAAATGACTCTTCCCCCCATTCACTTTGAAAATGATAAATTTACTGTCTTCTTTTTGCCATGTTTTTGGGGTAGAAAATTGCACTCCACTCACCATCTTCACTGCCTGCTAGTTTATTCTCCACAAGCGCAAAGGTTCTTTCATGCGCACAATACTGACCTTTGAACTAGGTCAGAGTTCACCTTCACTTTATTTATATTTTTATTTTAAGACATTGTCATTTTAAAATCTATGTAAATGCAGGTGTGATTTTAAAAAAAATAGACGCACCTCACTTGCGAGTTTTGCTATTTTTAGAACAGGCTTGCGGGTGACTCATGTGGTCATTGCGGGCGACTTGGTGCCCACGGGCACTGTGTTGGTGACCCCTGTTCTGGACCATCTGAACCAGTGCACCTGCTATAAGACCATTACAGTGGTCAATGCAGGAGATGAGCATGGCTTGTACCAGCAGCTGGGGGGCATTCTGGATTAGGAGCAGCCTGATTGTTCTGATGTTGAAAAAGGCAACAGGAGATCAACACTACATGATCGATCATGAGTCTGTCATTACAACAGCCTTGGTAGGAGCCAGAGACAAGGTATCAATGATGATGCCAATGTTGTGATGAATGGATATGTTGGCCAGGAAAACCAGTTTTCACATACAACAGGAAAGTTTCCATAATGTTGAGACCACATTAGTTTGGGTCAATGAGCAGGTTTCTTGAAAGGAACATAGGAGTTGGGTCAGTCTGGCCCAGGGATGGATGAGACTGTTGTCCTAGTGGACAGTAGGTAAAAACCAGGGAAACCATACCTGTCACCAGAACAGCGTTGTATTCACAACATTACTCCATTAATGGTATAACTCCATTTTCATTGACTTTTTAAATGTTCTTTGATGCTTTTCTGATATCATTCTTGTTTACTTGAGATGTCTTTGTTGTTTGAAGAGTTTGCTGCATTAGCTGCAGACATCATTTTCTGTCTCACAATCTGATAAATATCATTTATTAATTTATCTATAATGCAATATAACTTTTATTTTCAGAGCAAACTCTTACCAAGCAACAGCCTGGGGGTTCTGCATTAAAAAAAAAAGCATATAAAAGAGCCAGTCGGCTCCAAGTTGATGTGATTCCCACCTCAGCACTTTTTTTCCTATTTTGCTTCAATTTTTTTTTATCTCTTCTGAGATTCTTGCATTGGGCTGATTTGTTGTTGCTTCAGTCAGGCCCAACAAGTCAGGCTGGTTTTCCCTGAAGGTGAAGCAGTGATACTTGACTCTAATCAGTGGGTCCTCTTATTGATTACCACCAGTGTCACCAATTTGTAACTGGTGTCGCAACAGCGACAAGCTGTGGTCTCTTAGATTATCCTCCAATTTTAAGACATAAAGAGAATGAGGAGACAGTGAAAGCTGTGACCTCTGACCTCATGGTCAGATGAAAACAAGTGTTTTTAGATCAAAAATCATTCCAGTGTTGAATTGCTGTTACCACAGCCCCCAGTAGTCTTGAAAAAATCAGTTGTTGGTTATCAGCTATTCAGTGACATCAGATCCTTGCAAAGATCAGTTTTGGGGAGTCACGAAACTCGGAGTATCTTCTGGATCATAAATGACATATATGGGTTACAATGTTTATTTCAAAATCACATGTAAATCTGATGGCAAAATGTTTTACATTGAACATTATACGTTTTACTTTGAACATCATAAATGAAATATAAATGTTGATTGATTGATGTGTTCCAGGTAGAGAACAGTGATCAGATGCACTCAGATGCAGATATGAAGCTTTATTCTCCATGAGGTAACACACGCACACGCACGCACACACAGAAAGGCAGCCATGTGTGTAAGACAAAGCAGTGAGCTCGAGAAGAATCCCATTCTATGTAAAACAATACAGACATGCTGTGTGTGTGTGTGTGTGTGTGTGTGTGTGTGTGTGTGTGTGTGTGTGCGTGCGTGCGTGTGTGTGTGTGTGTGTGTGTGTGTGTGGATGTTTGTGTGTGTATTTCTATTATCAGAATTACAAACTTACATTTTTCCTCTGATGTTTTTTTATATCCAGATTTTGTCCCTGATTACCTGAAGTTTGACTGTTCTGATCATAAAATTAAATGTACATCTCTTTTTTAAAACAGCTTTGTGCCTCCTAATTTTTGTGAAGCTGAAATTTTTGTTTCTAATATTGAGACTAATTCTAACCAGACCGTTTGTGTGTTGCTCTCAGGAACTGACCAATCAGCCGTCAGGATGATGACAAAGGTAACTCCTCCTTCACCTGATGCTAAAGCTGAGGGTTAAGCTTTGTGGCTTTAAGCTTTCATTCTGTCTTAATGGAAAATGTTGTGAGAAATTGTGTGTGTGTGTGTGTGTGTGTGTGTGTGTGTGTGTGTGTAAAAGAAGCAGTTGGCTCAGACATCTCCAGGGAGTGTACTGTCACTGAGAGGATCACCTGCTGCCATTGTGGTAAGACAGGCTCACACACACTACATACACAAACTCACCTACACACTTACACACACCCATACACAACCCCATACACTTGCACAAACTCACGTACACACTCACACTTGCACACACACACTCTCTTTCTCTCTCTTTCTCCCTCTCCTTTTGGCTTTTATCTTCTGTGTGTCCAGGTCAGGGTGGAGGATGGTGTGATTGGCTACAAAGACCTGGCAGCGTTGCCGCAGGACAAAGCCATCCTGGACATTGAGAGACCAGATCTGATGATGTATCAGCCTCATTTCAGCTATAGCCCAGCAGAGGTAATGCTCAGATTTGATGCAAAAACTGCTCAAAACACATGTGTGATAGTGGTGGTGCTGATGATGCTGGTGGTGATGGTGATGGTGATGATTGTGACAATGATGATGTTTCTAACCCTAGAGGTCCTTGTCTCCTCGGTCCAGCTCTCCCTCAGCCTCTCCAGAGGTGAGACCCTTCACATGTCCTCAACAACGATGGCATCTAGCCTGGACTTCTTTTTCTGTCCTTGTCATGTGATCTAGTTCTGATGGTGTTCATCTCATTGTGTGTTTTCAGAGGGAATGGCTGGAGTTCCGTTCTCCTGGAGGTTCTTCACCTGGTTCCAGCATTCCGACCTGCACAACGCACAGCTCACACACACCACCCACATCACACACTCCGAAATCCCCCCCAACACACTTCTCTCATACTAAGAGGCAACACTTCCACAGGCCCGGTAAATTATTCAGGACTGATGCAGATCAGCACCAGATTTACGAGATTTCTGATTTTACAATCAAAGCTTTCTTTCTTTCTTTCTTTCTTCTTTCTTTCTTTCTTTCTTTCTTTCTTTCTTTCTTTCTTTCTTTCTTTCTTTCTTTCTTTCTTTCAGAAAATGGCACTAACATCTATAAAAAGCCTCCTATTTACAAACAAGGTGTGTTCACATTTAATAAACCTGATTAACAAATTAAGGTTCTTCAAAAATGTAAATTGTAAAAACCTTAAATGTGTGCGTGTGTGTGTGTGTGTGTGTGCATGCGTGCGCGTGCGCGCATGTGTGTGTGTGTGTGTGTGTGCGCGCATGTGTGAGACAGACCTATCACCCTCTCAGGTTCCTCAGGGGAAACACTTTGAGGATTTGATCATTGAATCCTCCAAGTTTCCAGCAGCTCACCCTCCAGATCCAAACCTGCCATCCAAGATTGAGATGGAGTCCTGGCCCTGCCCTCCCTCACTGGCTGTGATTGGTACAACCACACACTCACACACACACATGCCTTCTTCCTTCCTTTCTATGTCAATTTTCCTAAAGTCTCTATTCACCTCCTCTTTTTTTCTTCTGCCCAGAGAAGGAGATGAGGAAGGACAAGGAGGAGGAGGAAGAGGAGCTGGCTGATGATCTCTGGAGCCTCCGAGTGCTTCAAAAAAAAGAACTCGACAAGGTTTTCCCACCTGAACCGATTTGATTGGTCTGAACAGGTTTCAGATCAGGTCACAGTTCCACATAGGAGCATCAGAGAAACAGCTTTTATTTATTGTCCATCTGCTCAACTGTGGTCTGCAAGCTTGAAGAGATATTTATAAACCTTTATTACAGCTGTTTTATTTTGATCTAGTTTGATATGATCTGATCTGGTTTAATCTCCTCTTGAGCTGACTTGGTGTTACCTGGTCTCTATAGATTCAATCTAATCTGGGTAAGATCATCCTGAAGGAGGCGCTGGAGATCACTGCCCCTCCTCTGAGGAGGAAGACACGCTCCTTGCCAGACCACAGTCATCACGACGGTATGTTCATGTCCTACTGGTGATACCCTTGCCCCTCCCCAGTGTAAAAGACCTGTGTTCCTCTGCAGGGTCCAGCACCTCCAGGGCAGGGTATTTCCCAGCATGCTCCAGGGAGGGCGTGTCCAGGGTGAGAGCTGTTGAACACAGAAGTGAGGTCAGTGCTCCGGCTGATGGCGGCGCCATCACTCATCTTCTTTGTATGTGTTTTCAGCTGCAATCAGCCGAATTCAGCTCGTCTGAGAAAACAGGTAAAACTTCACCTGAAGGAATGTAACAAACTTTTTCAGTCTTCATCATTCATGGAATGATCCTTTTCTCCCTGCAGATGTTCAGGTACAGTCTGATCTTTCTGACTTCTGATCCATAATCAATAACTGTGGTAACATGAGGTGTCTGTTTTGAAGAATGGAGACTCCAAGATGGACAGAGGGGGCTCGCTTCCCAGCATGTGGGGTCATAAAGTAACTAACCTTTATCATCAAGCTGTTCACTGCTGTCAGACCTCTTTTACATCTCTATTGATCGCTTGATTGATTTCATAGATCTACCCTTATGAAACATTGCTGGTGACTCAAAGAAGGCGGAGCAAACTTCCCCCTGGTGTGGACAGGATGAAGCTGGAGGTAAAACACACACATCACAACTACCCCTCTGACCCCTGACCCTAACCCAGCTCTAACCTCAAGATTTTCACCTGCAAACAGGCCTTTGAAGTTGTGAGGACCAGGCAAAAATGTCCTCACTCCCCAAAAATGTATTCACTTTGGTAGAATAATAAGAAGGATGTAAATTTGATACTCACTAAACCTAACCCATAGTAACACACACACTCTGGACCTGTATGCGTAACACCTGTCTCCCCCCCCCCACCCCCCACCCCCCTGCCAGAGACACCTTTCTAAAGAGGAGTTCTTCAGCATTTTTGGAATGACCGTTGAGGACTTTGACCTTCTGTCTGTGTGGAAGAGAAATGAGCTGAAGAAGAAAGTCTGCCTCTTCTGATAACTCCCATAATCGTCCTCTTCTGACACCCAACCCGACTGTCACAATCAGCTCCACCATCATCATTATCTTCATCAGCATCATCGTCACCACAGAAGCTTACTGTTAGTGAGGCACTCAGGCTTGGCTGCAGGACGTTGAACACCAGACACCTACAGACGTCCTGTTGTTTTAATGATTGTTGTTTCAAAATCGTATTTTCTGGACTCTGTAAAGTTGTTTAAAGTGATGTTCTTGATCTGCTCAGAGGAGAACAACAGCTTGCCTGATTATGTCATCTTTATCTTTGATCTTACCAACACAAACTCCTTTAGAGTTTATTCTTCACTAATGGGAGAGATTGTTGTGATTGGCTCAGCCATCAATGATGTCACTGGTAAAACATCCAGATTTGGCTGAGGTCATGTGACTGCCGAGGTCATGTGACTGAGTGATTTTATCAAGTTGATTTTAAAGTTTCATTTCATTCAGATGAAAGCAAACACTTTTCTATATTTTCTTCTCTTCCTCCTCCTCTCCTTCCTCTCTTCTGAGTTTTGGTATATTTGATGGTTGGTCTTTATAGCAATATTGGCTGCTGTGAGCTTTTATTCACTGAAACCTTTGAACTCGAGGTTTGTCCCATTGACTTGTGTCCATTAACCAAATGACGTGCAGATATTTTTAGCCTTCACCTCACTGGAAACATTTGGATTTGCATGAATGATGTGTATATTAAATGATTTTCCTCTGGATCATGAAGACTGTCAGCTGATCTAAAACTGATCCTGGATCTGTCAGAACTGTCTATATCAGCTGGAGGTTCTGCAGGCCTCACATATGTTCTCCACTCCTCTGACCTTGGCTGGTGTGCTCTGGAGGTTTTAACATGTTTGCTGAGGGGATTGCTAACTGTTGCTAACAGTAGCGAGACTGAGAGGAAGTGATGTCATTTTGTCAGTTTTCCACCTTTATTTCTTCTGTCCTTCATTTTCGTGTGATTTGAGGGTAAAATGGGACTTGTGGCACACTTAAAAGCAAATTTGAGCATTTTATATTTGAATTCACTTTTGCCACATACACCAACAAGCTGCAACCACCACAGCCTCCATCACATCTGCCTTGCCACTACACACTTCCTGTTTCCGTGGCAAAGAGGAGGAGGATGATGATGACGATGATGGTCATCACTTCACTTCAGATTATTTGTTTGATGATGCTGACAAGAAACAGGAAGTGAGTTGATGTGACAAATCCAATGATGACACAAAGATTGTTACTTTTATTCTGTTTGTTTAAAGTATCTGTTCTTTTTTTAATTGACATGGGCATGTAAACTTTGGATATGTGACATTGAAACCATCTGGTTTTCCTGTCTAATGATGGCATGTATCTGATGTCACTGAGGGCTGTTTCAGTGACATCATACTGAGGTCATAGATCAGCTCATTCACCTATGGGAAGCCTCTGCTACTGTCCTAAACCACAATAATCACATGATAGTTGCTCTCTTAGGAATGATTAACTGATGAGTGGTGACATGAAACATGATCAATGAGTTACAATAAAAAAAACATTTTTATTTGCTTTCAGCTGAATATGAATATTTATTCTGTCAACTCCACCGGACTAATATGGCCTAAGTCAGGGGTTGGCAGCCCAAAATGTTGAAAGAGCTATATTGGACCAAAAAAACAAGAAACAAATCTGTCTGGAGCTGCAAAAAATTAAAAGCCTTATATAGGGCTTATAATGAAGGCAACACATGCTGTAAGTGTCTATATTAGCTGTTTTAGCCTACTTTCCAAATGATAAGTGGGCTACAAATACATAATGAGCGTTCATGATGAAATGTTTTGAGAGAATGACGCACCACGTGACCACTCTGCTGTACGATGGTGCTTTAAGTTTAACTTCCATTATAATGAGATGTTGAAATTAAATATTTATTATACCCACTTTTACAGCATTGGAAAACTTTAAGAAAGTTTCTCATGTTTTTCCTCCTACAAAAATTATATTAAAACAATTTACATTTTCATACTTTTGAAAAAGCTCCAGTGAGCCACTAGGGCAGCGCTAAAGAGCCACATGCAGCTCCAGAGCCGCCGGTTACCGACCCCTGGCCTAAGTCATCGTGTCTACCGTGTCTCCACCTCCTCCAGTTATTCTGACAACCAGTGTTGTCAGAGTAACTAACCGAACTCATCTTGGAGCAGCTGCTCCCACAAATTATGCTAACATCAAATTCCTGAACTGTGTCTGGTAACAGGAAACGATGCTAGCAGCATGCTACCAGATGAGCTAACGTCCTCTCAGAGATAAGCCACATGTTTGGTTTGACGAATACAGATTCTGTAAGAAAGAACAGAATCAGCGGCTCATTTACATTCTTCTTCTGTTTTAATTTTTCTGCTGCTCAGACTAATCAAAAACATCCTATCTCATCTCTGGCAACTTCATTTCGTGTTTGAGACCTTCTGCTGCACAGCCCCCCAAGGTCCAGCAACATTTTCTCACTGGAATTCATTAAACTCACAAAACTTAACCAGCAAATATGGCAACATTTAAATACCCTAATCAAATATTTTGATATACTGTATATGTTTTACATCTATAAAAGTTAACTTTATGTGTGCACAACATCAACAACAAAAATTAAACAACTGTTCTTTTTCTCATGTAAACCAGCAGTTATAAAATCATTTATAAGAGACAGAAGGACTAAATCAATTAACAAGACAGGATGGGACGAGATGGGGCTGGCCTCCTCTCTGTCCCCGCCCTTTTGATGACAATGGCACACAGATGAAGCCTGACAGTGACTGGACCAATGAAGAGGAACCAGAGAAGAAGAAGAGGAGGAGCAGAGAAGAGGAGGAGCAGAGAAGAGGAGGAAGAGGAGGTTCAGTGTTTCAGGGTTCTGTGCAGTGTTTTCAGCATTGAAATGAACACCCAGAGTTGCTGAGACAGACATGGACAAACAGAAGGGTAAGGATGAATATTTATAATCCTAAATATGTAGTGAGACATTCACACTCAAAGAAATCAGAAGGGAACTTTCATTTCAACAACAGTTCCTGACTATTGTGAAGGTGTAATAGACCAAACACATTGTGTGAGTGTTTCAGAGCTGCTCTTTGATCCTTTCAGAACTGCTCTTTCTTCCAATAACAGCTAAAGTTCAGAGAAGCTGTGCTGAATTTTATCACTAATGGCATGTTAACTACAGCAGCAGCAATCGGAAACGCTGTCTGCCCATCGTCCTCATCACCATCACCCCCTACTCCCCCTCCTCCTCGTCCTCCCACTCCTCTCAGGAGATGCAGCTAATTGACTGTTTAGCTTCTGGAAAGTTTCCGTTCTTTAGAAACTCTGGTATCGTCATGATGACATGTGCCCACAATTCCTGTTTCTTCTAATATGGACAGTTTGGATGCAGTCTAACAGGATGGCAACTCTAAATACCTCAGTTGTCATGAGAACGCTTTAGGTCCAGCTCAGCCCTTGTGAGACTCAGACTCATCTCTTCCCAAGAGTCAGGTGACTGTTCCCAGTAGTCCTCCACAAGAATCTTCCCATTTTAGTTTCTCTCCTTCATTGATCTCACAGATCTTTTTTAAATATCTCAAAGTTCTTGGTCTTTTTGACCACTTTAACCCTGCTGGAGCCATTGGGGGATGCTAGAGTCGATCCCAGCAACATGTGGGTGAAGGCAGGTCCACCCCTGCCCCCTCGGTGGGCCCTATGGGAGCATTATGGGAGGTTCAGTCCCTTGCTCAAGGGCATCTTGGCAGTACTCTAAAGGTGTCCTGGCACTTCCCCCTTTACCAGAACACCTTCCAAAGTTTGTCAGCACCCCTACAAACTCAGCGATGTGTGTGTGTGTGTGTGTGTGTGTGTGTGTGTGTGTGTGTGTGTGTGTGTGTGTGGTGTGTGTGTGTGTGTGTGGTGTGTGTGTGTGTTGTGTGTGTGTGTGTGCGTGCGTGTGCGTGTGTGTGTGTGTGTGTTTTCAGCACCATCAAGGCCAGAGGCAGGAAGTAATGTTGATCCCGTGATAAGCTGTGTTCAGGAACAACCCTGAGGTCTTTCCTTGGGTCTCTTCTGCTGTTTGTCTCTTCCTCTATAGGATGGCATCATCATAAAGGTTGTTGTTCTCAGCCAGGTTCAAAGTGATCAAATGTGGCAAATATGGACACATCTATCAGAGCTTTGCACTGATGGCCTGTAGAGGGAGCTCCAGCAATCATCAAACAGGCACTCACTTCCTCTCTGTGTGGTGCTGACTGGTGCTGGGCAGGAAGAGTCCAGATGTTTGTGTCTGTTGTTGTTGAGGTGTTGTGGATGTGTGAGCTATGAGCAGCAGTGTTTAAAGCAGCAACTGAACAGGAGCTTCCAACTTCATCAGGGACTTTTAACCTTGGTCTCCCACTCAGCCCAGTCCAACTGGACCCGCTCTGTCTTTGTGAATGGAGCTGGAACACAAGAGCTGTCTGTTCTCTCTACATCTTCTCCTCCTTCTCATGATAATCCTTCAGGCCTCTGCAGCAGCTTCAGTCCAACAAACAGAAGACAAACAGTGTAGGAGGCTCTAGTGGTCCAGTATGAGTTACTGGTTATGGTGGATTTTGCTTCCTCTTGTTGTTTCAGTCTTCTTGTTTCAGTGAAAATATTTCTGGAGGTTCTGCAGGTTGTTGTGCTCTGGGATCTTTGTGTATGTGTTACATATTATCAGCTTATCTGTGTGTTTGCTCTGGCCTCAGTTAATGTGTAATGTCAGAAGGTCACCTGAGCAGGTAGAGACGTCAGCATCCAGCCTGGTCTCAGCTACTCATTAACAGAGGAACCACAAAGCTGCTGTTCCTCCCTCACAATCAAACCAGCAGCTCTGTTTATTATTACTGCTAGCAGTTACAACAATGATTAATAATAACAATACTATTAATCCCCCCCCTCCCCTCCCTAGTCTTGTCCAGGCTACTGTGTGACCTACAGTCCTTCCTGTTGGTTCTGGACCTGGAGAACCTCAGCTACATCGCTCAGGCTCAGAGGAAATCGATCTCTGAGCTTCTGTCACAGCTACAGGGTGCCGACGGTCCTGGTAATAATACAGGAATTAGTACTTCTACTCTGGTACTGATGCTAACTGCAGTATTAACTGAAGCCACATGAATTTTTGTTGTCTTCTCATGCATAGAAGATGCAGAGTACATGATCATGAACTGCCCATCATTGTCTCTTAGCAATGAACAGATTAACACACCTGGGACAGGTGAGTCTGCTGGAACAGTAAGTCAGACTGAATCGCCACAATTTCAGAAATCTCATATATGTGTGTCCAGATGCTGATGGTCTCTCTGAGCTGGTGTTAAAGCAGGGCTCACCTGTCAGGTTGACCAATGGGGTATTCTCTCACACACACACACACACACACACACACACACACACACACACACACACACCACACACACACACACACACACACACACAGTGCATTATGGGACACAGAGGCATCACAACAGAAACAGCTTCCTGTTTTTGTTGTGAAAGCAAACAAAAATACTGCATTCAGTACCAAGAACCTGAAAGGGGAATTTTTTTAGATAAATGGAGGAGGGGGTTCATAATAACAGCCTGGGCCCTCTTGAGGTTTGGGAGGAGCACGCCCGTGTGTGTGTGTGTGTGTGTGTTGTATGTGTATGAAGGGAGTGGCAGGACGTTCAGTATTTACAGACGAGGTCATCTGGCCTCTATTGGCTAAGAGGGAGGAAGTGGTCACTGATGGCAACTGATTAGACACACTCACACACACATACACACACAACTAAACTACAACCCAACTAAATCCACGCTCCAACATTAACCCTGACCCTGTTTATGTGTTATCCAGGGTCCAGCGGCGCTACCCCTCCCTCCAGGAGGTCCAGGAGGTGGTGCTGCTGATGATGAAGATGATGATGATACCTATGAAGAGGCTGCGCCTTATGTAGCAGAAACAGGCACATCAAACACTGGTGCCTGATAATCATCACATCGCCATGAGGTGATTGATCATGAATTAATCTGCCATCTCTGTTATTTCTTCAGAAAAGACAGAGTCAGACAGCAGCCACTATGAGTCTTATGGGGAGGAGGAAGATGAAAATGATGAAGAGGAGCCTGTGAAAGACAGAGCTCACTACATCCAATGGAGTGCATCTCAGCCCTGTCTCAGGCCTGCCCCTGAGTCCCGTATCTGTGGTTATCTCTGGAGGAGGAAGTGGCTTGGACAGTGGATCAAGCAGCTGTTCATTATCAGGAAGGACGTGCTGCTGGTCAGTCTTTCAGATGTTTGTTAGTGGATGAGTGTTTACTGGAGGAACCACATCTGCTGCTTTGTGCTGCTACCTTTAAATTGAGATTAGATGAGATTCAATGATATGAGTGCTGCTAAATTAGCTGCTGTTTAACTGAATTTTCTAAATAATAAACTGAGACACCAAAAGCTAAAATAGATTAGCTTTAGCATTGACATGTATTGTCTGTCATTGACAACAGGGGCGACCCTGTGGGTTAAATCAGAGTGTGTGTGTGTGTGTGTGTGTGTGTGTGTGTGTGTGTGTGTGTGTGTGTGTGGTGTGTGTGTGTGTGTGTGTGTGTGTGTGTGTGTCTGTGTGTGTGTCTGTGTGTCTGTGTACGGGCTCGCGTGTGTGTGTGTGCGCACGTGTGCATGCGTGTGTGTGTGTGTGTCAGTGTTATAAATGCGCTCAGGACCTGCTGCCTCAGCTGGAGTTGAACTTGCAAGGGTGTCATCTGGTCTATAAGTCCAAGTGTAACAGGAAGGTCCAGCATCAGCTCAAACTGGTTCTGCTGGGTTCTGAGACACTGGTGCTGGGATATAGCAGCTTCCAGCAGGCTGACGAGTGGAGGAGGGTATGGCGCACGATTCTAATTGTCTTTGCTGTCTTTATTCAACATTTTTGAGAAGTGTTCTTAAAAAAAAATCTCTTGATTCTTCAAACCAAAGTTCAAACACACACTTGTCATCTGCTTTATTTAACCTGGGAAATTCATCCACTGACAACCACGAAAAAGTCATAGGCCAAAGATGAGGAGCTCAAACAAGAAGTGGAGACAAATTTGGAATCAAATATTTTTCTGTCTCATTTCAACCAGAACCAGAACCTTTATAATAGTATTCAGAGCTGCATACAAGATATTCAAAGTGTGGGTGTGTAGTATTCATGTGTGTGTTACATGTTTGTGTGCTCAGGTGATCCAAGAAGTGAGTGGAGTTGAAACACCACCCGAGAGCAGCCCAACAGATCAGATGCTGTCCTGCAGGGTGAGAGACACACGTCCTTTTACTTCTATCTTTCTGAGGACCTCCATACACATAATGCATTTCCCAGCTCCTGTCCACCCATCTCACCCCCTGAGCCTTGACCCCTGATCCTGGGTCAGTAGTAGAATGTCTATTTTGGTCCTTGGCGTGTAGCAAGTCGAGGAACACACACTCTCTCACACACACAGTCAGTGTTTTCATTGCTGTATTGTTGTCTACAGTCGGGTTCGCTCATCTGTGAGGGCCAGAAGGTTTCACCTCCGCAAAGCCTCCGTCACAAAGGTTTTTATTGATATTATCAATCCTAATTTTTGATCTTTTATCTGTAAAAATAAAACTAGGCTTTTTTTTATTTCTGGTTGACTGTGGCAGTTCTACAGTTTGATGCTGCCAAAGACAGACGAACCTCATGTGAAGCCTAATGTGGCTGTTGTGTGGTTGCCAGGTTACCTGAGCGTGATGATGAACTGTCAATGGCAGAGTTTACTGTGTCAGGTTAACGGCAGCCTTCTCAACATGTTTGGAGAGGAAGAGGGGGTGAGCGAGGCAGAGCACTCGCCTCAGTACTCCATCCCGCTCACAGGGTGTGAGATCAGGGACGGTCCTGACACAGAACACTCGTACCGGATCAGATTGAGCATCAGTGACCAGGTGGCCGTGCTGGAGGTGAGCTGAGAAAGGAGTAAATAGCTGGTGGTAACGGCGTCATGACAGCGTGTGTTAACCTTCGCTGCAGGTCAGCAGTCCAGAAGAAAAGAGGCGATGGTTAAAGGTGTTGCAGGATGGAGCTGCGAATCACAGTTACCATGACAACAAAAGCACACAAGACAGCATAGGAGGAGGCCCCTGGTAGGAAGGCCTGGGAGGAGTGGATGGTTATTTATTAAAATGATTTTATGAGTGTTTCTGATAATAAACTCATCTCAGTGGGCTGCAGCTTCAGAAATTTCCCACCTCCAACAACTACATGGACGACCCGATCCAGGTGCCACAGCAGAGCCAGCACATCTACTCCAACAGCTCCATCCTGGAACACCAGGTACCCTCTACACAGCCACCAAACCATGAGCTTTTAAGTGATGTGTTAACAAGTCCACCTTCATTCTTCAGCTCCGCAGCTCTCAGGATTCAGTTTGGTGCAGCTCAATGTTGTCCAAAGACTCTGTGACCTATAGCAACACCATCCTCACCAAACCAAGTCAGTCATTCCCACTCGTGCTCCAGCTAATCGCCACATGGACAAATACTTAATCTCCTCCGAAATACATTTGATAATGTTGTGAAAGACCAGATCGACTTAAGTGAAACCTATTCCTCTACCTCAGACAGGAAGTCAGCGGATGTGGAACGAGGTGTTCAGAAGCTGGAGCTGACAGAGAAGAGGAGGGTGCATCTGAGGGCAGGCTCAGAGATCAACCTGACCTCTGCTGGGAAGCACAACAAGCGCACCTCTTTCAGACAGTCGCTGGCAGTGTGCACCGAGCGCGCTCAGGTAGGATCAGTATCCTCTACATGTTGTGTCTTTATGTTCACGCGTTCATGCTGCAGAAATGTGCTGCTCCATGGTCTTCATGCTTTTCCCCTGGAACATCTCTGCTGGTCCAGGCAGGTTTCCTGAACCCTCTGCTGCGACGGACAGCCTCAGCCAAAACCTCCCTGAGACGAGCGCCCTCATCCCTGTTCATCGAACACGGGAAGGTCTTCCAGAGGAGGAAGGTCAGTCACACATCCATATCATCTCTGTCTCCTGTTATTGTCAAAACAAGCCTTCAGTGCGACCTTTGGTGTTTTTTGACAGGTCCAATGATCACGTGTCTAAATGCTCTTCCTGAATGATGGTGCAAAAAGAGCAGAACATGATGAGTTGTGCTGACATCAAGGTTTCTGTTTTTGCAGGAGTGGGAAACCAAAGCATCTGCCTGACAGCAAACATCCAATGAGCTTCTCCATCATCAGACTCCAACCCTATGACCTGGAGGTCCGACGCTGTTGAAGATTCAAGTTTAACTGTAACTTCAGAACTCTTTTCTTCTAATTGTAGTTTTTACAATCCATATCTCTGAATCTAAAGTGACAAAGAAACACAGGGATCTGAAGTGGAGGAGGAGCGAATGACCACATACAAAAGTGAGAATTATTATAGTAAATCAACCTCAAGTCTAAAGAGTTAAAAAAAAACCTCACTTTTTATATCATATTTTACACCATCTATACCGGACACAGACAAATCTGTTTTAACATTGTTAGGCTTTAAATTCTCTATGTAAAACAATTTAAGGTTTCTATGACAATCACTCATTTATATCAGCTATTGTTATAATCTCAGGAAAATGTTTGTTTTTTTACTAAACACTGTTATAATAAACCTGATTTGACATTAAATTTTGTTTTCATTTCATCTGTTTGATAAGTCCTTTATTTCTCAGTCATCTCTGCTTTCCCCCCCCCTCTATATTTTATCCAGCCTCTCCTGACATTCCTCCTGTTTTCCTGCCTGCTGTGATAGACTTAATTTAGAATCCTCAGAGAAAGCCAGAATTTCAACATGGTCTCAAACACAAGAGGATCGAACTAATCTGGCTACATGGAGTCATTAAAAAATTCCAACAGAAATAATAATAAAAAAAATACTGTCGCACGTCCATTCACATTATTACCACTTGGTGGCAGTAAATCAATGTTATGTACTGGGGGGGGGTTAACCAGAGAAGAAGAATCGCGGAAGAGGAGAGAGGTTTCCTGGATGCTCGCTGGGCTAACTAACCAACAATCAGCCCTTCGATCTACATTGAAACCTGATTCAAAGGTCGAATAAGCACTATTACCGAAGGTGAATATCCTCTTTTCAATCCTACAGTGTCGATTTAGAATCTTTATTAACATTACTCGCCTGTTTGTGAAGTCCTCACCTACGCTTAAAGAGAAGTACAGCTATTAGCCGGTTAGCATCAGAGCTAATTTCCCAGGAGGAATTCTGATGTTTTTTCGGTGACTCGGGTCAGCTGATGTCTTTAGTCTTTGTGTCAAATGTGGCTTCTTTCTTGGTAAAGTACTGTCACCATGTGTCTTGTAGCACCAAATGGTAAACTGGCTTAGCCTTGCTTCTTTGGTATGTATGCAAGATTAAATGTTTTTTAGCGGGTATTTGACCACTGAGAATCCGAGTTGTGAGGGTTTCGGTTCAGACAGGGCGTGGACGCCGACACCAAGCAAAGTTCTAAATAATTCTGAGCTTTAATGCTCTTTATCTATCATCACAGTGCCAAAATGACAGCCGCACCTTACAACTACTCCTACATCTTCAAGTACATCATCATCGGTGAGTGACAAACACAGGAACCGAAATAAGGAAATGACATGCTGCATGTTAAATAATTATGTGAGCGCTGTTCACGAAGGAAGAGCAGAACTGTCTCTTAGCGTAAGGCACCGCCCCGCGACCACAAGTGACACATAACAAACACACCCTCGAGTTCGTCGATACGATGTGAGACAACGAAGAAATGGACGGGTTATACTGGGACAGAGACAAAATGACTGATTATATTGGAACAGAGAGGATAAATGGACTAGTTACACAGAGACAGAAGGTATAAATGGACTGATTATACTGGGACAGAGGGATCAAATCAAACAAGTTGGACATTTTGGAGTACTACAAAGTTACTGGTTTAATGGAGACAGTTGGGAGTGTTTGTGTTGACTCTGTTCTCTGCTCACCTGTCCAGGGGACATGGGAGTGGGGAAATCCTGTCTGCTCCATCAGTTCACAGAGAAAAAATGTGAGTTGCTCTTCATCTTCAACTCTTCCTCTTGCTTTGTCAGTCTTCCTCCCTCAAAAACTTGTCCACACTTTCTCCATCCCATCCCGTCTTCATCTCATCTAATATGTCACGTGTCACACACTGCTTATTATAGTAAACATTATAAATCATATGAATGCTGTCGTCAAAGCATGTGAACAAAGTTGAGCTTGACTTGAAATGTAGAGCTTTCATAAAAGTACAGGATTTAATCGATGTGGCAGCTGTTTCATTTTCTTCACATTTTTTTGAAGGCATCTTTGTGGCCAGTTTCATTTGATATCATAGACATTTGATTTGGGTTCTGATGGAGTCATGTCTATGGGAGTCCTCACAAAGATAGAACTAAAAAGGTGTTTGTGTGCAGTCATGGCAGACTGTCCTCACACCATCGGGGTGGAGTTTGGAACAAGAATTATGGAGGTTCATGGTCAGAAGGTGAAGCTTCAGATCTGGGACACAGCCGGACAGGAGCGCTTTCGGGCCGTCACCAGGTCCTACTACAGGGGGGCTGCGGGGGCCCTCATGGTCTATGACATCACCAGGTACTGATGGGGGTGGAGTCATGTGTCATGTGGATGTTGTCATGACAATGACTCTCTGTTCAGGAGAAGCACCTACAATCACCTCAGCAGCTGGTTGACAGATGCCAGGAACCTGACCAATCCTAACACAGTGAGTGGACACGCCCACACACACCTCTGCACTTCTACCTTTGTGAGGACTTTCACAGACATTATCCACCCCCCACCTTTTTATCTGAACATTTCGCTGAGACCATTGAAAAACCCTAACCAGATTAGGTTAGACAAATGCTCAGCAGCTCGGTTGGACCTGTTCTGGCCTTCAGGTAAGAACTCAGACTAGCTGCAGGTGACCTTTGATCATTCCAACCTGCTGACTTCAGTTCCACAGACAGGTGTCTGCTGTTGTTCCAGGATGAGCAGTGAAAGAGCAGACTTGCCTTCTTCTGTTGTGTCTCCAGGTCATCATTCTGATTGGAAACAAGGCCGACCTGGAGGCCCAGAGAGACGTAACTTACGAGGAGGCCAAACAGTTCGCTGAGGAGAATGGTGAGGAGCGTCTGAGGTAATGCTGAAGGTGAACGCCCACTGACTGACACCTTTACCGCCTGTTTCTCATCAGGTTTACTGTTTCTAGAGGCCAGCGCTAAAACGTAAGCTCACACACTCATGCGCACAAATATACACAGAAAACCTGACCCAGTTGACGCCTGACTGGGGACCAAAGTTAAAGGGGGTTGACCCCTGGTAGCGTCTCCCCTCAGGTAGTTGTTGATTGATCCCGGTTCCTGCATACACGAGCGTACAGTCGAAGTTTTACTTCCTGAAATGGACGTGAAGACTCTTCAGTCTTTATTGTGTCTGAATTTTTTTTTCTCAGAGGAGAAAACGTGGAAGAAGCCTTCCTGGAAGCAGCAAAGAGGATCTATCAGAACATCCAGGATGGCAGCTTAGACCTGAATGCTGCAGAGTCGGGAGTCCAGCACAAACCATCGGCACCTCAGGGGGGGCGACTCAATGCTGACAACCAAGCACCCAAAGAGGGTTGCAGCTGCTAACCTCAGCCAGCAGCTCCAGATCAGCCCAGATGAAGGACTCAGACAAATGCAGAGAACTCAGCGTCCCGAGCGCTCCAAAGCTCTCAGACCATATAAATGTAACCATTTGCAGACCTCAGAGGTCAAGTGTCCACATAATTATAATCCAAACCTAATCGCATCTGGACTAATCTGGTCCAGTTTGAAACACTGCAGTGCAAACTGGGTCTAATGGAGGAAGAGTTCTGTAATCTGAACTGTCCCATGTGAACCCAGTTGGCTTCCAATCAAGCCTTTACTCTAAAAATGGATGATTTAACCTGTTTTATTCAAATGTGGAATTGTTGCATTCCAGAATCGGCCCTGTCCCAATCTTGATGGGACGTTTTCAGATCCATAACAGAAATATCTGAAAAATCCAACCAGCCTTCTTTAGCTCCGCCCCAGCTGCCCCTCAAGATCCTGACCTCACCAAAAAGAGCCTGGACCACCTTCGTCTACAAACACCATGGGAAACTCCGGCATCTTTCCTTACTTCCTGAAATAATCCCCATTATCCCACCACTTCCAGCTCCTGGGAGCTGAAGCAGAGCAACATCTGTCTGACGTCCAAGAGGACGATGGCCTGTGCACGCGGCCATGCCCTTGTCAGGAAAAGACACCATTTCCCTGAAGAGGACTGGAACAGGTATTCATGGTCACTTCTCAGTGATTTTGAGCGCTGGTTTTCAGTCCCCTTTTATGGTACTGATCAAACCAATCAGGTATCGGAGTCAGACGGTTCCTCCATCAGCTCGTTTCTGCGGTTTTGCTGCTGTTCGTCTGTGGCGTTGACATTTTCTCACAAATCTACAAAAACAACCTGTGCAGGAAGGATTTTGAAAACTAACAATAAATGATAGGAAGTGAGATCAGTTGAAAGGAGGCACCTTGTGAAGACCCAGTTTTATACTGGTTCTGGGTCAGTTCTCTTTACCCAAGTCCACAAAGTCCAGCTGGTAAACCAAACCTTTAGCCTTTTTAAGTATTTTAAGTGTCTAATTGTTGGCGGCTGCTGAAACTGTGTTGTGAAAAGTTCTTTTTACCCACATTTGACTTCAATCTTGGAGTTTCACCTTTATGATCAGATGTTTAGGTGAAAATAATGTCAAGTCAGAATAAAACGTGAATCCTCAGCTTTTTACAACTGGTGTACTGTTTGTTACAGCGCCCTTGGTGACTGCTCCTGGAATTACACTTGGAATTCCATTTTCACTGATTGAAATACTTTTTTGCCAAGTAATAATATACCTGTATCTGCATTTGTAGAGCACATTAAACTGAATTGTTTTTTCCCCTTTGAAAATCCGTGAAGCAAATATTTAGGCCTGTCGTTCCCATGTGCAGGAACAGTTGTAGGGGCTAAATTGAGGAAATGGTGGGAGGTTTAGACAGTTTCAAAATCTAAGTAACCTACAACAAAGAGGAAGTAATGGCTCTCGCAGTGGCTGGCTGCAGAACTGCTTTCTACAACAGCGGGCCATGAAGAAGTTGTGGCAAAATAAATATTTAAAGTTAGTCCAGTTCTGGAAAAGTTATTTATGACAAAATGAGCCAGCAGTTGCTAAGGCTACATGAGCTGGCTGTTGCTGTGGTGATGACCCGACTCAAATTTGTCTTTGAAGCATGAAATGGCCCAAAATATCACTTCTACGCATTTAGTTGGATACTAGGACTTTTTGTGCAAATATGTCCTTTTCCCAAGGAAATGTAAACATGTTGGAGGGGAGGCAGAGCTAAAAGACTTTCCATTATCATGCATTTCATCAAAATTTACATTTTCAAACACCCATTTAAGAAAAGAGTGAGTTGTAGTAGTCATCATCCAATGTTTGAAATCTTTTTTGGGGTGAAGCTCCACCCCTTCAGTAAAAAATTCTAACTTGACTAATTGTCCTTAGCTGTTGGCTGCAGTCATGAAAATTTTTTTTTAAAAAAATGTAAAGAAATTCTCTGGAGACACTGAATCAGCTTCTTTTCACCCAAAAGGGTGATTTCTCTTTAAGAATTCAAACTGTTTGGATTCAAACCAGAAACAAAAAGTTTCCACAATGGCGTAGAGATAAATTACCAATCAGAGATGAGATTTGTTCATTCGTCGTCTCAAAACGAGCCAGAAATGCTTCAAAAAGTTTTAATATTAAACATTTACTGTTTTGCTGGACGATGACATCGTGATGACGTCATCACCCTTCCTCGCCTGGTCCAAGTTTCTTCTGCATGGGATGAATTTGTGTGAAGGGAAGGGTTCGGATGACAGGCAGGAAGTGTAATAAAGTTCCTGGCAACAGAAAAATTCTCCAGTCAGTTTCCAGGACTGGGGTGCTGTTAGTGTCCAGGGGGTGTGTCCTCAGGTCACACTTCCCTCGAGGCGTCATCAACGTGCGGCTCGGCTCTTGGCTGCTGGCTCCGTCTCCTGCTCGTACTCGATCTCCACGTACGCTCGCTTTTTCCTTGCCACTGAACCATTGGCCGGGCTTTTCCCTTTACACCTTAAAGTCTGCACATCCTCCTCTGCACTGGACTCTTCCTCCCCCTCTTCATCACTACTTGTCTTCAGTTTGTTCATTTCCTTTGAAAACAGACGTTCCATCAGTTACATCCACACTCATGAGAAGTTCTGGTCAAAGAGTGACGTGAATTTGGTCCTTCTGTGTCAAGTTCATGGGTCAGCAGAAGTTTGAATTATTTGAGTCGTAATAATTAAAAAGGTCAAAGTTTCAGGTCTCGATATCCAATGCTGAGAAACGTATTCTTGCATTTTTAATGAATAGTTAAATTAAAACCCAAAGAAAGTACCTGCAGCCCATATTGTGGTCCATCATCATCACGTTAAACCCAATAAGCCCCGCCCACCCCGTGTGCAACTCTGGCAGATGACATCAATGATGATGATATCAATATCATGTGACCTGACAGGTGGGTCGTCAGGAGCCCCATTTACCTCAAAGTCGCTCAGATCGCTCTCTTCCATTTCCTCTTCTGTGACAAACTCTTTCTGCCCAACATCCTGCGCGCACACACACACACACACACACAATCAAATACGAACTCTGTGCGTGCGGGGGGGTGAGAGAGAACTGATAATCACCTCATCGTCCTCCTCTTCTTCCTCCTCCTCCTCCTCGCTCTCCTCCTGCTGCTCCAGAGCTCGATCAAAGGCGTGAACGGGGAAGTTGTAGATGTCTCCGTACTGAAACAAACATCGAAACCCTGAAAACCTCTTTTCTTCCCAGATTTCTTCCCGTTTGTGGATAATGTGAGCACATGCGCACCGTTCCCTGTTTGAGTCTCTCCAGCAACTCCTTCTCGATGGCGTTGTCCAACTGAGCAGCAATCAGAGCTTTTTCCTGCCAACACAAACACATATTAGCAGGCAGGCATGTATGTGCACACACATGATCAGCTTCACTCACTTCTTTCCTCTTCTCTCTCCTTTCTACCTTCCTGCTGAGGGGAACCAGCTTCCTCCTACACACACAAAAACACACACACTTAATCACTCAACTCACAAAGCAGATTCAACTTGAATTGCCTACACGGATGTGGGATTTTCTCCTTACTGTCTCTTGAGGACCAGTTTCCTCATTCGAATCAGGTACTGGGTGATTTTGGTGAAGCGTTGTTTGCATTTGTGTCGAATGAATCGAGGCCAGTAGATCAAATTCTCATCAATCTGTTCCAGAGCTTTCTCATAATTTTTACTCAGTTTCACCTGCGCATGCACAGAAACACCTATTAGCACATCCTTGCACGTGTTTTCTCACTTGTGCATCTACAAATCAGAATAGTCCTGACCTTCTCCCAAAGCTTGGAAGGGAATGCTGCTCTCTCAATCACCTTCATGTAGAGGAAACACTGACCTGCAAGAATAAAAGCGTTATCACACGGCGCAGGCTAGTTGACGCGTCATGCTGCGTCCCTCACCTTTCTCCTCCCTGATGGTGGCGTACTGACTGTTGGCCAGTGGACAGGAAGAGCGGTTACACATTCCAGTGATGTTGTATTCATTCCGACAGAAACTCTGGCTCTTGGTCCTGATGACAAAGACAAGATCGGTAATATCAACGCTCCAGTAATTAGCAGCCTTTTTAGCTCATTAATTAAATGCAGGACAGTGTGCTAATAATTGGGACATTATCTTAAGGTTTAATGAGCCAATCAGGTCTTTAACACAAAAACCACACCAGGTGCAAAGTAATGAAGTACACGAGATACTCAGGCTCGAGTAAAACTAAGGCAAAAAGAATAAGAATCACTGTGGCCATTTAATAAAGTTTCTTCCTTTCAGAGGAATTTTGTGAAAGGTTGCTCAACAATTTAAAAAAAAACGTAAATAAAAATATTCCTAATGATGACACTTTAAACCGCAACCTTGAGTTTATTAATCTTCAAAGACAAAGAAATACTGGAGAAGCACATTTAAAATATCTTCCTTTCATAAATTAACTTACTTGACTTTGAATGAGCAGAACTGTTTGTTCCCAATAATATCCCAGATAACCTGAAGCAACGATTGTAACACAAGAAATTAATAACAATGACAGCATAATGAAAGCAGCGTTTCATATTTCAAGCGACGAAGGATTAGTGATTAATAAAGTCGTTAGCGATACTCAATATGAGAAAGATTTCCCTGGTTAGCTAGTGTTAGCATATTCTTGGTTCACACTCACGTCGTCGTGCTGCATTTTCACCCCTCAACAAAGATAAATAACTTAAACCAGAGGTATTTTTATCGCCTTTCAACCACATGGAGCTTCAACACGCCACTGTCCACTTCTACTTCCTGTTCCTGTCCGGATCACAGCGCCTCCTGCCGGAGAGGCGGGAGCACCGAACTGCTGCTGCTCACAGCCTTTCCGCCACGGGGTTGGCTTTTGAAAACACATCTTTTCACCATCTTAATTAAGTTGACTAAAACCAATAGAGCACCGGTCACCACTAGAAATATGGTTAAAAAGTTTGGTGTACTAACAAAATGAGGTAGAGAACTACTGTAGGCTAATAGACTTGATTCTATCCTAAAGAAAAACAAACAGCATCCGTCTATATCTATCACACATTCTACATCTCTAGATCTACGTTTACCCCAAAGACGTGATAAAAATGTAAAAATACTATTTTGACAGAATTTCTTTAGATTGTTTTTTGACTGACGCAGGATTTGTCTACATGTTTGCACAGATGATACCTGGTTCTGGATCAGAGAGGCTGAGGCGCATAGCGTAACAAGAGAAGGCTGCACCTTTCACAGATTGATCCGTGATTTGACCAATCATCACATGCATGAACCAGAAAGATCATGGCGCAACAGGGCAGTTGGACACTTTGATTCTCCAGGTGAGCTTCTTTACTGACGGTTTTATCTTTTAGCTCCTGTGTTCTCAGACAGGGTATCGAAACAGGTTAATATCAATCAATAATCAGGAAGCTAATTGATCGACGACAACTAATAAATGGCCTTTAAACAACAGGTTTGTCATTTATCTGAGAGATGCATTCTGGGAGTTCGCGCGGGTTTATGACGTCACAGTGACGCTTTTCACAAGTTCATGTGTATTATTTGCACACACGCGCTTGTCAAAGTTCACATGTAATAATCTGATTTGTTCTTTTATTTCATGTAATTTTTAACTTCACTGTATAATTTTGACACTTCATAGGCATCCTCAGACCTGGCTGACAGCACATGGTCTGCTTTATGTCTCACACATGCTTCAAGTTCTCCAGGGTGGATAAATGTGTTCACTGGGTAAGGTCACAATTAAATATCAACGAGAAAAGAGAGTAAGACTCAAGTGAAAAACAGAAATGTTTAATTTTTGTAAATATTGTGGGAGCTTTTCACTGCTGTACAACACTGGCATCAGTAGTTGGCACTCTAACAGTGGCAATCCACCATAAACAGACGTCACACCGTCATAACTCTGTCACCTCAGGTTGTCACAACATTTTTTAATTCACAGCCTCTGAAACACTGTAAAAAACACAGAAAAGAACAAGAAAAAGAAAAAGGCACCAACAGCCACAACAGACGTCAGCTGAACTGAAAACACAGAACATGCAACTCAGCAACTTGAATTTACACAGAGCTATAGAGCATGCAAATACAACACGGCTCTGCACGGGACACACACGCACACACACGCAGCTTGGTCAGTCTATGAAATGGTCTCACAAGTGTCAACGTCACCCCCGATGGCCCACCCTCGCTGGAGACAGCAGCCAATCATAGCCTCCGCAGGTGAATCGACCAAGCTGATTGGTCAAAGAAATAAGGAAATTATCTGCTCATTAACAAAAAGCTCCAATGTTCAGAACCAAAAAAACCATCATCTGTGTGTTTGATTTGGGATATTGAATATATTGTTTGGAATTGGTCAAAATCAGAGTTATTTATACCACGTGGAGAATTATCTTAAAATGAAAAGTGGATTTAGGTGGATGGAGATGTATCTGGATCCACATCTGTTGGTTTTTCTGAGCAGGCTGAGTGACATTAGCCATCTGAAGGAGCAGGTGTGGAACAGTGGATATTTTGGAATGACTGAAGCTAAAAATCAACATTTATCAACTTTAAAGGGGACATTTGTCATGTCAGACATGGTTGATAGCACACTTACGTGGTAACCCCTACAATAAAACTGACGTCAAAGTATAAAAATGTCTCTTGAAGGTACATGAATTAACATGTGTCCTCACAACCACGTCATGTGTTATAAACCATATATTACATGTAACCAAACTGAAAGTTTTCCCAAACTCTCACTACAATCCGTCAGTGTTCAAACGAGCATTTCTGGTACAAATATAATTACGTTCGGGTGGAAACCATCAGTTGTTAAAACAAAACTGAAAAATGCTGTGGGAACAACTTCAAATGGCCACGAACGTCATCTGCTGGGTTAGCATCGACGATGCTGTCAGGATAATTGTTGCAACTTAACTCTTGTCCACAGAGATTCACCCAAGTAATTCTGGGTAATGTAGAAACAGACAGGAACTGACAGGAAGTTCAGTATTGGGGGAACAGACCCCCCAGCTCCCAATGATCTGATGAAGGTTCAGGAAAGGCTGCAGCCGATCTTTATTTTCTCCATTTCTTCAAAAAGTCCAGATTGTTTTTGTGGCTCCTTTTGTGTTACGGTAATATAACATTAAGAGAAAGAATTCTGGAAATGCAGAAAAAATAATGAATGACTGGAAAAAACTCTGAACATGTGACCATTCCAACAGCCACAAACATTACTTTCTCATTTTAAGGCGCATCTCTGAAAAACAAATCCGAGTGGATCACCCTCTCCATAGAGCATCTCTGGTGGAGTCTGAGCAGGTCTTAATCAGTTTCTTGGTGGTCTTGGACCTGGATTCTCTGGCCTTAGGAGGTCTTGACTAAGTCATAGACGTAGATGTGAAAGTCATCATCAAACTTGATGAAATAGACGGAGGGTTTGGCCTCCACCTGGTGAATGACCATCCCCGAACGCTTGCCGCCGTCTTCTTTGGCATACTCCACCTGTTTGCCCACCAGGCTGTCGACCACCTCACCAGGTTCCCGTTCTGCTGCTGCATCATCTGCACATAAACAGAGGTAAACATGGGTCATGTGATTTTTTTTCTGAGATCTTTCAACCCTGAACAAGTAACAAGTGAGAAGCTAAGTGTAAACTGGCAGAAACTGTGTGTACGGTGCTCACTAGAGTCGGGCATGATCCGCAGGTCTCCCTCCTTGTAGTCGTCCAGGAGCTGGTACATGTAGAGCACCGGGTCCTTCTCATAGGTGATGTAGAACCACGATGTCATGATGGGAGCCTGGGCCAGAACCATTCCCCTCCACTCCTCCTTCGGCCCATCCTCTGTCTCAAACATATGCTCCACCGCTTTCCCGATCATGGTCTCTGCCAGCAAGGAGTCGCTGACGCGGGCTGGAGCTGGACCGATCAGAGGGGTACACTCTGGATGATGTCATAAGGCACAGAACCGATGAGATTGGTGTGTGATGGTGCAGTTCCTCACCCACTCTGTCAGGCAGAACCTCCAGTCCGATCACCCGCTCGTCGCTGTACAGCTCCAGGCCATAGATACAGTCGAAGCCGTCGTATTTGATCAGGTAGAGAGACGGATTCACTGGGACCTGGTCCAGGACAGTCCCCTTCCACTGAGAGGACTTACCTAGGAGGGAGAGAGACACACACACACAGAAATTATTCAAGAGTTTTGCTCAGTGCTTCATAAACATGTGAGAAAAGGATTTTGTTATATTTCTGAGGTTAAAGGTCAAAGATCTGGCTGCTTGTTTTGAACTCATTATACAAACTGCAACATTTTTATTTATTTTTATACATTTAATCTCTAATTAAATGGCCGCAGTTATGGGGAAGCATAAAACAACTAATAACATCCACCTGAGCAATTTCTCAGCACAAAATGATTAAGGTTATTCATCAAACATCAAAACTGAATGGAGCAGAGTAAGAAGAGAAGAACACCTGAGCAAAGGTGAAAGCCACCACATTAAGCTCCGCCCACCAGATTAATACAGCTTCTGAAGCAGATTTGATTCTAAAAATTTGAACATTCTGTTCCATCAAACTTACTTCCTTCTTTCCAGATGTGCTGGATCCTGCAACCCACTATGTTCCTTCTGGGCTGAGCCAGAGTCTTACTGGGACCCACATTGGTCCTCTGCTTCCTGGGAGGAAGAGAGAGAGAGAAAAGATGAGTGCGACTGTCAAAATTTTCAAAATGACCATCTAAATTTTGTGATCTCACTTGTGTGGATTCTTTTTCTTCATCATGTTTGCAGAAACACCTGAATGCCCTAAAACACACCCACACACAGAGAATTATTTTAACATGTTCTGTGTTGCCGCCGACCACCGGGGCATCCAAATGAACAGAAGACTATACAGCGGGTTCCCCTGCATTTTACTGTGTCCCCCACTGCCAGCACATCGGAGACACCAACCTGAGGCCCAGAGCCGGCTGCCACTAATGATAGCATGCTAACAACCAGACTTTCATTTATTACTGCCTAGAAATAAAGCCTCTGGAACTCACCCCCGTCTGTCCGGGGTCGTGGGGCTGTTGGGCTCTTGAATGGGGTCTTCATTCATCCACCTGTGGGGGCAGCCGGTCCGGCCGCCAGTTCGAGGTGAACGCTGGGCCTCGATGTGCAGAGGAATGGGTGAGAATGGAGAAAGGGTGAGGGGCTGGGGGGCAGGGAAAGGAGGAAGGAGCAGAGGGAGGAGTGAAGAAAGGATGAAGACCAGTCCCTGGGCAGCTGGGTCCAGACTATGTCCTTGAGAGAAATCCGATCAGTCTGGGTGGGAAGAATGATTCACTTTGTGATTATTAAAGAACAAACATAACATCGGCTGTAGCCCTGCAAGGATTGAAATAAAAAAGCTTTGTCTCCCTTTACTATTTTATAGACTCAGGATCAGCAGCTCTGGTGATTTTAGTCATATATGTTGCTCAATTATTGTGACTTTTCTAACACAGAAGCAAAAGTTGATCAGAGCAAATTACACAAAATTACATCCTAAATAAACAAAATGCTTCAAAGACTCCCAAAGATCAAAGAAAAGAAGAGTAAAAGAGTAAAAGGTGACTGAGAAGCACTTTTCATGTGCTCTGGTGTATCGAGCGCTACACGTTTCAATAGAACAGCTGGACATCGATGACGTGCCCTCACTATGACGTCACACTAACGTAAAAACATCTCGACCATCGCCATCATGACCTAAGTCCGCCCCGCACCCCCACCACACACGCGCAGTCTAGCGGCGTGTGTCCAGATTGAAATATGCAGGTCACGTGTGCGCGGTCCAGATCAGCTGCGGGTGTTTTGGATGCGAGTGACGATTAAGCTGAAGATCAGCAGCCAAAAGCCAGAATTTACACTCCTAATTACCTCCTCGTCGCCCCACAACACGCGCGCGCGCACGCACACAGCGGCTGATCTCTGCACACGGCGGCCATGTTGCGCCAGTATTTACAAAACCTGTGTCGGTGCAAGAAAAGGCGCAAAGGAACAAAGGGAGAGGGGAGGCTGCGAGGGGCGCATGGGCGCCAGGCTAACTCTACTGCGCTCTTATGTCGCCGCTGGTTGTTCCTCGACACGGAGCCTATATCGTTTCTTACCGATGTAATGATCAACGCCTCCGCATAATCCGATCAGCCGCCGGTGGCTCTAAATTGATCCGCCGATCCTCCGTTCGCCTCTCTGCTGCGTCAAGTTGGATTGGTTCGAATGAAGGCAAATCGGAAGTGAGACGACAACACCTTCAAAATAAAATGCAGATTATGGGGGGCCTCTTACGTAGTTGTTTTAAAAAATATTAAACATGGGGAAAGGACAGTAGTGAAAGTCGAGCTCTGTTCTAACGAATCATATCCTATTAAAAATCAAAATGTGTGAAATTTTGCCACATGCGTTTTTTAAACAGCTTTGTGGAAAAGATCAAATTTTTGTAACTCACGTCACAGCTATTACAGTCCAATTTTTCAAACAAACAGAAATATCATTTGAGTAAAGGTGTTCTTCAAGACCATCAACATACACGACAACAAAAACAACGAAGCTGCAAAAGGTCAAAACATTGATAATCTTTATTTTACAGTACTCCAACCGGAAATAAGACCAGATATTTTGATACCGTATCCTGTGTCCTCCCGTCACACGACAACCTGCGTCGGCCTCCTTTCTGTTTTATAACTCAAATCATTTCAGTTGGATTGAAATGTAGTCTTTATGTTCGTTGAAATTTGATCTTTTCCAATACCAGAACTTCTTTCCTGTATTGTAATGAGAGCCGCGGTGCAGCAGGTGGACCCAGCAGCACCACGACTGTGAAGTGGAAGAATCATTTTCTTTAAATTCCTTTTACATAAAACAAAGTTCAAACAAAGTTCACAATATGGCAGTTAAACATCCAAACAATCTGTGTGGGCAGCAACAGATTATCGAAACGTCCTGTCATTAACTAGATACACCAATTAATGACATTTTGGTGAAGTTTATTGGGGATTTTCTAAAGGTTACTTGAGCAAACGTCGTCATTATTTTGGAACTTTGTCCACATCTGTTTTAATCATATTGTTTTTAATCCAACGTTTGCAAATTTCCCGCTTTTTTGAAAAAAATTTTTTTCATAGATTTGAATACTTTAAACTGTCTTGATGTAATTAAATATACAGTTGTTATGTGACCTCTAAAGAGCTTCATTTGTGCCGAATCATCACTGTGAAGCAGCCTTTTTATTTAAGTCACTTAACTGTCGGGGGCCTTCAAAGGAATTTGGCTACGAAGAAAATTCACAACCATATTTTAAAAATCGTCTTCACCATTAAACGGCATTATTGTTAGTACAAATACTTTTGTTCCGCATGAAAGTTTAACACTTTAAAACTTTATTTGTAGTTTTAACAAGTAGAACTTCCGCAACTCATCCTGGAGACATTACGTTCGTTGGTATATGGAGACATCCTACTGGGGCGGTGTTTAGGTCAGTGTTTACTATTAACTGAGAGAGTGAGCGGATGGCCCCGCTCACACAAAAGATCGCTGTGATTAAATTGATGTAACCGGCTGTTTGATTCAAGTAAAGCAAAGGAATTTGGAGGACACCAACCCAACGGTTTCTGCTGCCGCTCCCGTGGTTCAGTACAGGAATGAGGTGATACCGACGGAACCCTGGAAGAGACACGTCCCCCTCCGAGGAATGCCGACAGGGTCGCAGTACACGAGATAACCGGCGAGCCGGGATGTGAGCCGAGCCTGAAGAAACCAGCAAGCGAGGCCACCGACATCATGTTGGTGCGGAGCTCGGTGAGGATTGTTAGCACCGGGGCTAACGGCAACTTTAAGCGGCTCCTGGGCGGTGCTGGGTAGCCAGCTTTGGGCCACAAATTGTGCATTTGTGCAGCTACTTTCAGACCAACCCCCGTATTTAAAGTCATCTGACAGGAGCGTAAAGGTGACGCAGGTGGTCCCATCATTGACTCCGGGCTAGCTCCGCTGCTAATGCTAGCTCCCCCTTAAACCCAAACTTTTATGGATTAATTCTGTCAGGACTGCAAACAGGAAGTAGATTTTATCTCTATTTGTTGACCACCATTAGTCTTTTTCTAACTTCCACCACTAGAAATGAGGTAGATGAAAACTCACGTTTACTTATGAAGGATGTAAACAGAAAATGGGTCGGTCATATAGGGGGGGACCCTCCTGCTGAGCCGGCTGGGTAGAGAGGAAGGAGAAGAGGGAGGACAGGTAGAGGAGAGAACAGGTACAACATAGAAATACATTATATTAATTAAAATAAACTGCCTGTTGAGTTGAGTAGGTCAGCGGGGTCAGTAGGTCAGCATACAACTATGAAGGCCGCGATACCTATGAGGAGGATAGGAAAGGAAGACTTGACCCAGTTGGTGACAGAGGCCTGTCAGGTGATCATGTTTCTGGACCCAGGCAGCCTCGGCCTATAGCAGCATAACTAGGATATTAACCTAATAATTAGATCCCCTAAGTATGATAATTTGTCTGTCTAGGATAGTAACTGCAACTAGAGAATTAGTGATAATAAGCTTTTTCAAAGAGGTAGGTTATAAGTCTAATCTTAAAAGTCTATAACTTTTACCTTGACAGGGAGCTGGTTCCGCAGCAGGGGGGCCTGGTAACTAAATGCTAAGCCCCCCATTCTACTCCTAGAGACTCTGGGAACCACAAGTAAACGAGCATTCAAAGAGCAGAGTGGTCTATTGGGATGATAAGGTGTCACTAGCTCCTCCAGGTAGGATAGAGCTGAGGACCTTGTAGGTCAGAAGAAGGGTTTTAAAAATTATTCTAAATTTAATGGGCAGCCAATGAAGAGACGCCAGTACAGGAGTTATGTGATCTCTTTTGTCAATACCTGTCAGAACTCTGGCTGCAGCATTCTGGATCACCTGGAGGCTTCTTAAAGAGTTGTTTGGACACCCTGATAATAAAGAATTACAATAATCCAGCCTGGAAGTGACAAATGCATGGACTAACTTTTCAGCATCATGGCGGGTCAGTAGTTTCCTGATCTTTGCGATGTTTCTCAGGTGAAAAATGGCACTTCTAGAGACTATTTTAATGTGTGGGTTGAAGGACAGATTTTGGTCAAAAGTTACTCAAAGATTCCTCACAGAGAGACTAGATGCTAAGGAGATACTGTCTAGAGTGATCATGTGATCTAATCTATCCCTGTGAGGTTCAGGGTCAAACACCATGACCTCAGTTTTTCCTGAGTTAACGAGAAGGAAATTTGAAGACATCCAGACTTTATGTCTTTAAGACAGGTCTGAAGCTTCACTAACTTCTCTGTCTCCTCTGGTTTCATGGATAGATATAGCTGAGTGTCATCAGCATAACAATGAACATTTATTCATTGCTGCTGAATAATGTTTTCTAAGGGAAGCATGTACAGGGAGAAAAGGATTGTTCCAAGTACAGAATCTTGTGGAACTCCATGGCTAACCCTACTGTATGAAGAGGGAATGCCATGGACATGAGCAAACTGGTATCTATCTGATAAATATGATCTAAACCAGTCTAGTGCTGTCCCTTTAATCCCAATCATATGTTCCAGTCTCTGTAACAGGATGCTGTAATCAACTGTATCAAAGGCAGCATTGAGGTCCAGCAGAACCAGCATAGAAACCAGTCCATGATCTGAAGCTATAAGAAGACCATTAGTAACTTTAATAAGTGCTTTTTCTGTGCTGTGATGAGCTCTAAAGCCTGACTGAAACATCTCAAACAGGCTGTTTCTCTGCAGGTGCTCCAGTAACCTGTCACCATTCAGGACATGCACTTGTTGTCATCTATGTCTCAGCTGTTCCTCCAGAATGCATTTGATCTTTTCCTCCATGGTTTGGTTTCTTTCACGTTCATTTCAAATAAATGTGTCCCTGATGCTGGTCTGATGTTGTTCAGTTTGTTTGGACTCTGTCCTGTGAGGTGTTGGTCTGAGCAGCTGTCCATCTGAGCTTTTACAAGAATTGAAGCTCCTTTCCAGCCATGAATATCTAATAAACCCTCCTGTGTTGGCAGCACGGCCGGGGCCGAGCCAAAGTCACCCATGCAGTTGTGGTGATCTTCCTGGAGTTCTTCGCCTGGGGGCTACTGACCACGCCCATGTTGACTGTAAGTAAACCTGATGACAGCAGCACCTCTCTAGATCACCTTCTCTGTGTTGGCTGCTCAGATGTGTTCCTTTGTGAGGTTTTCCTTTCTGTTGGGCTCTGTGGCTTCTTGAAGAACTGTTCCTTGTTGTTTCAGGTTCTTCATGAGACGTTCCCTCGGCACACTTTTCTCATGAACGGTCTGGTTCAGGGTGTGAAGGTGAGGCCTGTAGACAGCTATGACTGAGGATCTGAGAGGGTTCCATGTGAACTCTGTCACCCTCCACTCCTTGTTAGTGGCCAAATGGCAGATTTTTCTGGAGGGATCATCTGTCATCCATCTCTGAGCCTCTGTGTTCTTTCAGGGCTTCCTGTCGTTTCTGTCGGCTCCACTGATCGGAGCCCTGTCTGATATCTGGGGGAGGAAATCTTTCCTCCTCCTGACAGTTTTTTTCACCTGTGCCCCCATCCCCTTCATGAGGATCAGCCCATGGTGAGAGGGAGTGTGTGTGTGTGAGTGTGTTTCAGGAGTCTGATCCTTTCCATCATGGAGAGAATGTGAGGCAGCAGTGAGCTGTTTGGTTCTGGTTGTTGTGGAGCCGTCTGCTGGGGGGGTAGTCAGTCAGAGTTCATGTGATCATCACCTGTTGTTCTTGTGATCAGATCAGCCAGACTGGGATCTCCTGCTGCTCTTAGTTCAATTCCAGAAGCACCTTTCAGTTGGCCTTTGTGTTCAGAAGTTCTTCTAAATAATCTTGATTCTGAAGTTATAGTTTAAAAATATCATTTGGATCAGCTGCTGTTCTCATAACAAGGTTCTACCCTTGCTGCCTTCTGCCAGAACATATAGATCCTGAGTGAACCATTTTTATTCATAGTTGCTGATGTTAAAGCGATTAATTAAATCATTATACTGTAATTATTCTGGAACATAAGGAAAGAAAATACCTTTTTACTGATGTCGTGGAACCATTAAAATCTGTTTTCTGAATCAACTAGAACCAGGAGAACTGATGGAATGTTTCCTGTCTGTAGGTGCTACTTTGCTCTGATTTCGCTGTCAGGGATATTTGCTGTGACTTTCTCCGTGATCTTCGCTTATGTGGCTGACATTACCGAGGAGCAGGAGAGGAGCACCGCCTACGGACTGGTAACCAGCCTCAGCACCACAGGAGTTTAGACCAGCTGCTCACCAGTTTGTCTTTCAGGCTGCTGAAGGTCCTAATCTTGACCTAATCTGTGACTATATAAATGTTTTCTTACTTCAGGCAAAACACGTAGAATTCTGACTGTTTTTGGTTAAATGTGTGGATTGCCAGGAGTAAAAGCAACTGATCTTCAGCTCGGTGCTGCAGGTCCTGATATCACTGCTCTGTCTTGTCAGGTTTCTGCCACGTTTGCAGCCAGTCTGGTGACCAGTCCAGCCATTGGCGCCTACCTGTCAGCTCAGTATGGCGACAGCCTGGTCGCCCTGGTCGCCACGGTGATTTCAGTAATAGACATTGCCTTTGTGTTCTTCGTTGTCCCGGAGTCACTGCCGGACAAGATGAGGCTGACATCATGGGGCTTCCCTATCTCCTGGGAACAGGCTGACCCGTTTGCTGTGAGTTCAGAGACGTTTGTTCTCAGCAGCTGATGTAGGTCCACTGGGACAGTTGGAGGGTTCCTCTTTAAACTCACTGGGGTTGCTCACAAGTGACTTGGCTTGTGCACGAGGCCCCTTTCCTGTGCATGTGATAGTTTTCCTGCCAACAAAGAGGAGGAGTTAATCTGATCTGGTTCTATGCTCTCTGATTTGGTTGGTTGCTGTGGTCCAGTCTCTGCGCCGTGTTGGCAAAGACACCACCGTGCTGTTGATCTGTGTCACCGTCTTCCTGTCCTACCTGCCTGAGGCCGGCCAGTATTCCAGCTTCTTTCTCTACCTAAGACAGGTAACATACCCCTCACAGGAAGCATTGGTCTCAGGTGACCGTTCTTCATTAGAACGTCGGATGTGTGTTGCAGGTCATTGAGTTTTCACCTGCTGCCATCGCCGCCTTCATCGCCATGGTTGGCATTCTCTCCATTGTTGCTCAGGTATGGAAATAAGCAGCTGCCTGGAGGGTCCGTCAGACAGTGAAGTGGATTTAAAAGTGAAATTATAAGTGTGTGTTGTGATGCTGTTGGCATCCTGACTTGTATCACGTCCTCTGTCTGTTAGACTTTGTTTCTTAGCATCCTTATGAGGACCATTGGCAATAAGAACACAGTTCTTCTGGGCCTGGGCTTCCAGCTCCTGCAGCTGACCTGGTATGGCTTTGGATCAGAACCCTGGTGAGCTCTTGAGCACCCTCCCAGTGGATCCGTGGTTCTGTTCTGGTTCTTCTGGGTGTTGACTGCTTTGGTTCTCTTCAGGATGATGTGGGCAGCAGGAACCATCGCAGCCATGTCCTCAATCACATTCCCAGCAGTCTCTGCTCTGGTGTCACACTGTGCATCACCTGATCAGCAGGGTGAGTATGAGCTAACTGCCGACCCCTTGCTCGGCCTGTTGTCCTGTCTCATAAACTGTGTGTACAGGTGTGGCCCAGGGCATGATCACAGGTATCAGAGGGTTGTGCAACGGTCTGGGTCCTGCTCTGTATGGCTTCATCTTCTTCCTGTTCAATGTGGAGCTGAACGATGTACAGCCAGCAGCAGGAAGATCACAGAAAGTCGAGGTTTACAGACGCGCGCGCGCGCACACACACACACACACACACACCGTCAGTAAGCACTTGTGGTGATGGAGGTCATGTCTGTTTTTTGCTCTGTGGTAGAAGCTGCTCATTCCTGGACCACCCTTCCTGTTTGGAGCCTGCACGGTTTTATTTGCTATTTTTGTCGCCATTTTCATCCCTGAACGACACCCATCGGATGATAGCCAGACTGGCTCCACCCACAAATCTGGATATGCCCTGACTGTGACAGCGGTCAGCACCGGCCCTCTGGCCACGCCCGCAGGTGACACAGAGGACATTGAGCCCCTCCTGCAGGACAGCAGCATGTGACTGACAGGCCGTTGGGTTGATCCTGGCCCTGCAAGTCCCGCCCCTTTTCAGAAGAAATTGATTGAAACGTCATATGGCGTTGCACAGACAAGTGATAAGGTTCTGTTCCATTTTGGGACAGTTTTAAAAATATTTAAAATTGACACTTTAGTTCTGATGTGAGGTCTGAAGATTGGCTGAATGCTCCACAAGGACCTGCGTCTCACTTCCTGTTTGCATCTCCAGCTGTCTCCACCTGTGAGGGGTGCTGAGGTGAGGAAATCTGATGCTCCTCCCTCAGACTGCTATGTATTTTGGGGAGGCAGTGGGGCATCGCAGCTCCATGTTGACCTTTTGACCTTACCTGGCCTCTATGCACTGGTTACACATGCTTCCAGAGACTCCCTGATCACTATTACCATGACGTATCAGGTAAACCCATCATGTGATCTTGTCACAGATATCTTTCTGAACCACCATGATTGTTGCTGAACCACTTCTGCCAGTGACTCAAAGTCCAAAGGGAGACGTTGTCAGCCAATTGTGTCATTTTTGTTTTCTTTATTATTTTGTTTGAGTTTTTTTTTATGGTGGTATCACTTCGTCCACATTCATAATCGCTCCGTCATAGTTTTCTTTCAGTGACAACATGATGACAATCACGAGAAACTCAAAGCTGAAACAGTTATGTCCCTTCAGTTAGGTGCCATAGATTAGACAATCAAGTGTTGCCTTCAGGGTGGTCCGGACCAGCTACCAGCCTTGGTGGCTATATGTCCTGAAGCACCTGAATGCAGCAGTAGCGTTGTGTTGCTACAGTTGCGTTGATGTTGAATGTACAGACGGACCTGTTGTTTCTTTTCTAGTTACTCATTTTCCCAGAAATCACTGCAGGTATGAAAACTTCCTCATCTGAAAGTTTTAGTTGCTTTCATTTCGCTATGTTTTTCTTTCTATGTTCTTTTCTATGTTTCATTTTTTCCTGCAGTTTGACAGTGAAAACTCACAGTCTGATGCAAATATTAGTTTCTGATTCACAGAGCCTCTTGTTCCTGTTACGAATGAACAAGATTTGCTGACTGTTGCACTTTAGTTTCTGAGTGCCTGTAAACTTTCCTGATGGAGCAGCTTCATCAGCAGAGCGATCTTTTATCTTGTTAACTGTTTCATTTTTGTCATGATAATAAACACATTTATGGATTCAAATGTTTAATGTCTGCATCTTCTGATCCTGGATCTGTTTTGGCTGGATCTGTTCTGACTTTACTCGTCACTCTGGCTCCACTTCATTTGATAAAACAGGCGGTTTGTGTTAACATGGATTAATCCAGGAAAAACTTTAAAATAAATTTAGAATCTTTGGAGCTCAAACACTGAAAGTATCAGACACACACGTGAGCACCCGCACACAGACACACACACACACACATACACGCACAGCAAAATAAAATGCAAACACCACAGAAACACAGGTTAAATTGTATGACTGTTCATGACTAAATCTTTGTTGTCTTTATTTAGTCACAACTGTAAAATCAAATAAACAACAATTTTACGAATTTTAACTGAAAATTTAATATTTTGTTTTGAAATGGTTTTAATGTATCACATGGTTAAATATTGCACAAATGATGGAGTCAACTTTTTTTTAAAAAAAGCAAAAAGTTCACAAATCCAAAAGTAAAATAACTGAAAGTGAATGTTAGTCGACATCTGAGTTCGTTCATGACGAAAAGATCTGAACCAGACACAAGGTGGAGGTCTGACCACTGACCCCTCACGCCTGTCTGACCTTTGTCCCCTCACAGCAGGCAGGTGATGGACACCTTGGTGGTGGAGTAGGGAATGCTGTCTGTGACAAACACACACTTGACTTCTTCACTGCCCAAAAATGTTCAGAAATATTTCTGCACGACGAAACTCACCTCTGTCCTTCAGTGAGCTGATGTAGGTTTCCATGAACTCCTTCTCCCTGCTGTCCTTCACCTCCCTCCACTCTGTCCACCTTCTCTTCTTCCCTCTCTCCTCTTCTTCCTCTTCACATTTCTTCATGGTGTTTTCATAGAGTCGGATAAATCTGTCAGCAACAGATGAGAATGCAACAGCCTGGCTCATCTCTGTGTGCCAGTTTCTCATATTCTCACTCTAATGTGGTGTTTTAGAACAAAAGCATGCGTTTCACTTTGTTCCACTGGGAGTCTTCAGTGTCCACAGGCTGCCACTAGAGGGCGCAACCACCAGATCTTTTTCACTCGTCAACTAATATATGTTTTCCTCATTTGGTGTTCCTGAAATGTTCTCTTTGGCTTCTGGTGCAATGACCTACATGGTGATCAACATGATGGCCTACGTGATGGTCTACGTGGTGACCTACTTGATGGCGGGGTTGTTGCAAAGTCTGGTCGGGATGCAGTTGAGCTCATCAGCGCTGACTACAATTGTTCTGAGCGTGAGGATGTTGGTGAGACAGTGAGGAAGGTAGGACAGGTGATTCTTATGCAGGAACAGGGTGACCAGCTGCTCCAGCCTGTAACCACACCTCTAATTAAAGATGGCTGCTGTATCATGACTTTACACCAGTCAAAACCTTTGTTATTGTTTCCAGGCAAACTCAAGCCTCTTTAGATTAGCACAGCTACAACCCGTGGTGACAATGCAGGTGAAAACAGGAAGAGAGGAAAAACTGATGATCCAACACAACACTCTTGCTCATTGGTGGTTGAGCTCAGGTGGTGCTGAGGCCAGCGGTTACCTGTCCATGTCCTGTGGCAGGTCAGTCAGACGGTTGTTGCTCAGATCCAGGAGGAGCAGGCCGCTCATCCTCAGGGCACAGATAGGGATCGATACAAACCTGTTCTCTGCGATGTCCAGGTGAACCAGCTGCCTCAGGCTACTCAGCTGATGGTGACATTCAAATTTTCAATATTGACTGTTTTTAAGAGACTTTCAGCTCCTAAACCTGAACAACATCTGGTGGAATTTGGTCAGATATTTCCTTTACCACAGCAAGAGAAGCCACGAGTGGCTGTGAGGACACCAGCAGGTCTGTCTCACCTCGAATGGCAGCTCACACAGGTGATTTCCAGTTAGCTCCAGTCTCTGCAGGTCTTCACAGTTCCCCAGCTCTGGAGGAACTCTGCACAGACGGTTGTAGCTCACATTTAGTTCCTTCAACATCACCAGTCTACCTGTGGATGGAAGGCTGGCGTTTGGTTGTCAGATTATTGGAGAAGAATCCAACCGAAACACAGAGGTGACTCACCGATCTCAGGTGGCAGCTCAGTAATGGTGTTTTTGGGGATGTCGAGGATGGTGAGCTGAGTGAACTGAGCCAGGTAGTCAGGAAGCTGGCGGATCTTCGTCCCGCTGATGTGCCATTCTCTCAAGTAGGTCATCCACTGTAGCTCTCTGGGAAACTCCTGCACAAAGTTTCCACTCAGCACCTGTTATTTCCCTACAGGTGAACCACATGGAGCGCTACCTCACCATCCAGTTCTCTCCATTCAGCTGGAAGGTTAGCATCTTTGGCACCTCATCCATCGTATCCACCTGGTCTATCTGATCCAGCTGATCCATTTCTGACAAGTGATCAAAACAAAACAGATCAGCCAATAAAAATCATAGGGGGACTCAATGAAGGAGTCAAGTACCTGCAGGTGTGTATTCACCTGTACTGGGTCTTGTTTACCCATGTGATTGTCCTTGCCTGTTGTCACTTTTGTGACCCGTGTCTCACCTGGTGACGTGTGTGGCAGCATGGATCTCTCCAGGTACTGGTGTAGGAGTTTCTGTTCATTGGTTCTCAGGGTCTTACAGCAGATGCGGTAATGCCACTGCAGCTCAATCCTGCAGTCACACAGACATTTGTGTTACTGTTACTGTCAGCTGACCATCAGGTGTTTCATACCTGGCCAATGCGCTTTTCTCCTTCCTTTCCTGCTCCTTTTTCTGTTTCTGCCGGTGTTTTTTCACATGGACCTCCCAGATCCCTCTGATCAGTGAAACATCATAGACCGGAACATCCACACTCCTCTCTCGACCCATTATGGTTCTTGAGGGGGAGGAGGGGGGAGAAAAAGATAAAGAGGTGGAGGAGGAAGTAATAGCATTTTGTCAAGAAAATCAGTCTATACTCATGACAGATCTGGTCCCCCACAACCAAAACTGGTTTAACACAGGACCAGATTGGTTTGTAGCACTGTTATTATTATTATTATTATTATTATTATTATTATTATTACAGTTTTTAACCCTCCAATAAAGGGCATATTTAGTGCTAGCTTCAGTATGTTAGCATTTGCTAACAATGTCAGTTATAATTAGTTTGAATGTCTTTAATCTTCTGAGAGCTCAAAGAATCCAATCAGATCTCCTCCTACCTGCTAGTGTCCTGCTCCTTCACCAGATTGTTTATGAAAACCAGACGTGTGTGCTATTTTTAAAAAGTGAGATGGTGTGTGTCACATGACTCCTCCCTCTCTCATTACAAACAGGTAAAGTTACAATAGTTAACGATGTGAACTAGTTTCTGACTATAGGAAAATTTAAAAAAAACAAACTTTATTTAACATTAAACATGGTGAAGCCATGGAAACATGCAGAAAAATCACAGATTGTTCTATTAATATCTGACAATGGTTCGACATGAGTGTTCCTGAAATAGAACTGAAGTCATGATCAGCAGTTGCAGTTCAGCTGTTCATTCATGAGGTCAGAGTTGTTGTTGTTGGTAATAGTAGCAGTAATGTTATTATTACAATAACATTATTAATATTGTTGTTATTAGCAGCAGTAGTAGTAGTGGTAGTGGTAGTGGTAGTAGTGTTATTAGTAGTATAAGTATTATTATTATACTCTGTCCTTTTCACCCAAAAAACTACAAAATGTGACTCAGTTTTTCTTGTCAACATTTATATGATCATTAATTCATTATTTATATGATCATTAATAATCACAAATATACATATCATGCAGTACAGTTAGTATATATAATATTTTAATATTGACTAGTGACGTCACGTTGGGCTTGAACACCACGTGACTGCGTCAAAGGTCAGCATCCCCATATGTTCCCCATCACATGGGGGCGCTGTGTCCCAGATGTTCACAAATACCTCAGCAGCTGCAGATGGTGCATGTTGCTTCCCGAGGACCAGAAACACACGCGCACGCGTGCTAAGAAAAGATGTTCTTGATTTCATGACATCAATGTCAAAGCACTTTCACACTTTCTTCCATTAAGCACCCCCCCCCCCCCCCCGCCACAGACACACATATCCCTATACCCTATAGTTTTATTTTTGTGAGGACTTTCACACATAATTGTGAATGACATCATCAGATCATTTACGGGCTCAGTTTTCCATCAGTGCTGACTTGTGTTTGTTTCTTCGCAGATGTCTGGAGAACATGGGGAGAACACGAGGAGAAGATGGGGAGAATGTGGGAAGAACCTGCTGCCACCCTTGCTCCTCTCTGAGAAACATGATGACAGGTTTCATGTTTACATCAACTCTCCATGTTGTCAACACATCTGAGATCACATTTGATCACATCAGCTGTTATCAGAGAGGAGGAGGGGAGGAGAGGAGAGGAGAGGAGAGGGAAGGAGGGGGGAGTGGGGAGGAGAGGAGAGGAGTAGGGGAGGAGAGGGGGTGGGGAGGAGGAGGGGAAGGGGAGGAGGAGGGGAGGAAGAGGAGGGAAGAGGAAGAAGAGGGGAGGAAGAAGAGGAAAAAGGGATGAGGAGGGGAAAATGAGGGAAGAGGGGAAGATGACTCTCCTCTCTCTTCTCTTTGATTGATTGATTGATTGATTGAGTACTTTATTGATTCCTTTAGGGGGTGTCCATCAGGGAAATTAGCATCTCCAAGAAAACATACAGCACTGTACAAAATTACCCACCACCATTACACACCATTTAACCTATTAAAGATAATAAAAATAGAATAAAATAAAAATAGAATATAAATATAAAATATAAAACTATAAAAATGTAAATAAATGAATAGATGGATGAATGAACTGAATGAATGGATGTCCCAGTATTATGTTATTGCAGTGTTATGCCAGTCCTTCTGTTGGCCCTCCTCCCCCCCAGTGAGGAGTTGAACAGTCTGATGGCTCGGGGGATGAATGAGTTCCCCAGTCTGTTTGTCCTGAACTTGGGGAGGCGCAGCCTCTGGCTGATCAGGCTTCTCTGGCTGTGGATGACAGTGTGCAGAGGGTGGCGGACATTGTCCATGATGCTCTGCAGTTTGTCAATAGTTCTCCTCTCTGCCACTGTTGCCAGAGGTTTCAGCTTCATCCCCACCACTGAGGTGGCCCGCCTGATCAGCTTCTCCAGGCTGGAGAGGTCCACTTTTGTCACACTCCCCCCCCCCAGTACACCACAGCGTAGGACAGGATGCTGGCGACCACAGACTGGTAGAACATCCAGAGGAGTTTCCTGCAGATGTTGAAGGATCTGAGTCTCCTGCTCTGGGTCTTCTTGTACAGCTGCCTCATGTTGCTTGTCCAGTCCAGCCTATTGTCCAGCCACAGCCCAAGATATTTGTAGGTCTGCACGCCCTCCACCTCCTCCGTTCCTATCTGAACTGGTCTAGGTCTCGGTCGGTCCCTCCCAAAGTCAATGACCAGTTCTTTAGTTTTGGAGGTGTTGAGCTGCAGGCCGTTGTTGTGGCACCAGGCAACAAAGTCCCTCACCAGGCACCGGTACTCCTCCTCTTCGTCGTCTCTGATACATCCAACGATGGCTGTGTCATCTGCGAACTTCTGAATATGACACATTTCGGAGTTGTAACAGAAGTCCGAGGAGTGAAGAGGATGGGGGACAGCACAGTCCCCTATGGAGCACCGATGCTGCTGACCACAGTGTCAGACGTGGTGTCCTTCATCCTGACGAACTGCGGCCTGTCGGTGAGGTAGCTGGAGATCCAGCACTCGCATCTGTAGAAGCTTGTCCTGTAGGACAAGGGGTTGGATCGTGTTGAAGGCACTCGAGAAATCCAAACAGAGGATTCTCGCTGTGCCACTCCCCTTGTCCAGATGCGAGTGGACTCGGTGCAGCAGGTAGATGATGGCGTCCTCTACACCGACCTTGTCCCGGTAGGCGAACTGTGAGGAGTCCTCAGTGTGCTGCACCTGGGGCCTGAGGAGGTTGAGGAAGAGCCGCTCCAGAGTCTTCATCAGATGTGAGGTGAGTGCCACCGGCCGGAAGTCGTTCAGCTCACTCGGTCTGTTCTTCTTGGGGACTGGAATGATGCAGGACGTCTTCTATAAGGTGGGCACTTTCCCCAGCTCCAGGCTGAGGTTGAAGACCCGTTGTAGCGGCTCCCCGAGTTCAGCAGCGCAGGTCTTGAGGAACCGGGGACAGACTCTATCCTGGCCAGCTGCTTCTCGGGGCCGGAGCTTCCTCAGTTCTCCCCTCACCTGGTCAGCCGTGAAGCAGGGAGGATGTGGGGATGGTGTGGTGAGAGCAGGGGAATGGGGTGGTAGAGTGGGGTGGAAGGGTGGGAGGAGGGAGGTCAGTAGAGGGAGGGGAGATGGAGGAGGGAGGAGGGGAGGTGGGGTTGGGTTGGGGAAGTTGTGGTGGGGGGGGTGGGGGGTGGAGGGGGGGGGTTGGTAGGTAGAGGGGAGTTCGGCTGCTGGAGGGGGGGGGGGGGTGGAGGGAGCTGGGCTGCTGAGGTGGGGGGCAGAGGATTGGAGTGGAGTGGGCTGACTGAACCTGTTGAAGAATTGGTTCAGGTTGTTTGCCCTCTCCACTCCTCCCCCTTCCATGCTGGTCTTGGCTTTGTGACCAGTGATGGTCCTGACACCTTCCCAGACATCCCGCATGTTGTTATCAGCCAGCTTCTTCTCCACCTTCTTCCTGTAGGTGTTCTTCGCCTCCTTCAAGCAGCGTTTCACCTCCCTCTGCGCTTCTTTCATCTCCTCCCTGTTTTTATTTCTGAAGGCCTTTTTCTTCTTATTGAGGACATCCTTGACTTCCTGTGTTACCCATGGCTTATTGTTAGGATAACACTATACAGTCTTGGTGGGGACAACCACATCTACACAGAAATTGAGGTAGTCTGTGAGACGGTCGGTCATCCCATCTATGTCCTCTTCATGTTCCCCCAGCAGTACATCCCAGTCCGTGGTGTTAAAGCAGTCCTTCAGAGCCTCCTCTGCTTCAGGAGTCCATCTCCTGATGGAGCGGGTGGAGGCTGCCTGCCTTTGGACCAGTGGGGTGTACTGGGGCTGCACGTACACCAGGTTGTGGTCCGACTTGCCCAGTGGGGGGGAGAGCGATGACTCTGTATGCCTCCTTGACGTTGGTGTACAGTAGGTCGATCGTCCTGTTGTTTCTTGTGGGGCAGTCAATAACCTGGTGGAGAGCAGCCAGTGTGGAGTCCAGGGTCACATGATTGAAGTCTCCAGAGATGATCAGGAGGGCCTCAGGGTGCTTGGTCTGCAGCCGTGCTGCGACGCTGTGGATCTTCTCACACGCAGTTGCTCCGTTGGCCGTGGGGGCGATGTACACACACGTGCCAGATCACGTGACTGAACTCCCTGGGGAGGTAATATGGCTGCATGCTAACGGCTAACAGTTCCAGATTTGGGCAACACAAAACCGCCTTCACAGAGACATGGCCAGGGTTACACCAACGGTTGTTGGTGTAGATGATTAGTCCCCCTCCTTTGCTCTTCCCGCATGCCTTTGTGTCCCTGTCCGCTCTCACCGCGGTGAATCCTCACAGGTCCACGTTAGCATCGGGTATGGTAGCGGTTAGCCACGTCTCTGTGAGAATAAACAAGCTGCACTCACGGTAAATCCGCTGGTTTCCCAGGGCTGCCAGCTCGTCTATCTTATTCGCTAAAGAGTTGACGTTGCCCATAATCACGGAGGGGAGCGATGGTTTGTGCCTCCGCTGGTTTTCTGTTCACGGCGCCTGTACCTTAGCCCCGGCTTTGCTCTCTCACCTCTCTGTTACGGGACGGGGTTAAACAGAACCCGAACGCAGGCCAGGACACAGTGGTAAAATGCTCAACAGGTTTTATTTACTGGGGAGGGGGAGCACACAAGGAACATGAGGGCAGCCCTCTAGGACTGCATAGCACCCAGGGAACAAACGCTGCCCCTCCAGGGCACAGGGAACAGACACGGCCCTCTCGGGCACAGGGAGCAGGAGCGGCCCTCCAGGAAACAGGGAGCAGGAGCGGCCCTCTAGGAAACAAGGAGCAGGAGCAGCCATCCAGGAAACAGGGAGCAGGAGAGGCCCTCTAGGAAACAAGGAGCAGGAGCAGCCCTCCAGGAAACAGGGAACAGGAGCGGCCCTCCAGGAAACAGGGAACAGGAGCAGCCCTCCAAGAAACAGGGAGCAGGAGCGGCCATCCAGGAAACAGGGAACAGGAGCGGCCCTCCTGGGAACAGGGAGCAGGAGCAGTCCTCCAGGAACAGGGAGCAGGAGCGGCCTTCCAGCAAACAGGGAACAGGAGCATCCCTCCAGGAAATGCAGAACACCCTGGCCAGTGTGGACCTGGCGGGTCAGGACACGGTGGAGCTGCAGACCCAACCCCCCCACCCCTTCCCTGACATTAACCTTCCCCATTGCTTCTGCTGTGCCCACCTTGATAGTCCTTGTAGGGCGCCAGGAGGCGCCCGTCGAGGGGGATGTAATGTTGGGGTTCTGGGTTGTGTCTGTCTTTGTCCTGCAGGAAGGGGGTGTGTGGAGCACAATTGGTGGCAGCTGGCACTGCAGGCAGGCGCACCTGTAGGCAATTTACATCTTGCTGCCTATTTAAGCAGGTTGTGCCTGCCTGTCAGGGCCAGGGTGGCTGTCCGTCTTTTGTTGGTGTCTGTTCGTCTTTTGTTGGTGTTCTGTGTTTCCTGGCGGGCCGCTCCTGCTCCCTGTGCCCTGGAGGGCCGTGTCTGTTCCCTGGGTGCTACGCAGTCCTGGTGGGCTGCCCCCCCCCCCCCGTAAATAAAACCTGTTGACCACTCTACCACTGTGGCCTGGCCTGCGTTCGGGTCCTGTACAACCCTCGTTTCGTAACAATCTCCTCTCCTTTCTCTCGCTCTCTTTCCCTCCATGTCTCTCTCTGTCTCACAGACACACATATCCCTATAGTTCTATTTTTGTGAAGACTTTCACACACAATTGTGAATGACATCATCAGATCATTTACGGGCTCAGTTTTCCATCAGTGCTGACTTGTTTGTTTCTTCTCAGATGTATGGAGAACATGAGGAGAACATGAGGAGAACATGGTGAGAATGTGGGGAGAAGATGGGAAGAACCTGCTGCCACCCTTGCTCCTCTCTGAGAAACATGATGACAGGTTTCATGTATACATCAACTCTCCATGTTGTCAACACATTTGAGATCACATCAGCTGTTATCAGAGAGGAGGAGGAGAGGAGAAGGGGGAGCGGGGAGGAGAGGAGTAGGGGAGGATTAGAGGGGAGGAGGGGGAGGGGAAGGGGAGGAGCAGAAGAGGAGGAAAAGGGGATGAGGAGGAGGGGAAGATGACTCCTCTCTTCTCTTTCCTCTCTCACCTCTCCTCTCCTTTCTCCCTCTCTCCTCCCTCTCGCTCTCCTTTCTTTATCTACCTCTCCTCTCTTTCTCTGTAATTTGTTCCTCCTGAGAGGTTGGTGGACACTCATCTTATCTCTGTGTGAAGGTTTGTATTTGATCTTTTTAATTTTGTGTTTAATATTTTTGATTATTGACACATTATTATAGATCCAGAAGTAGAAACATGCTGTTAACATGAGAACAGTCAGATAGTCCAGACCAGCAGCTGCACTCTGTTCTGTTTCTGGTGTGCTTCTGGTGTGCTTCTGATTTGTGTTTGTCAGGTCTGCTGCTTTGAGATGAACTTGGCTCTGGTCCACAACCGACAGCACATCCAGACCTTATGGGAGAAAAGGATCAGCAGCCGGTGCCAGTATGAGGAGAATGAGGAGCAACGAATGGAGAAGAGCGCACTTAAGAGGTGGGAATCTTCCTATCCATCATCAAAACCAGCCTGTCCATGGTTAAAACTAGCCTGTCCATGGTCAGAACCAGCCAGTCCATGGTCATAACCAGTTAGACAAAACAAATGTCCAATCTGAACTTTGGAGGGTTTAAAGATGTTTCTTCTGTGCATCTGTGTGTTAAATGCTACTTAGCAGCCAGATCCGTCCCAGTCTGATCTGTCCGGCACCTCCTCACCTAATCCCTGGGATCTGTTTCTGTGTACCCGTAATCCTCTCTGTCCACCCTCGTTAAACCCGAGAAGAAGCTGCTGCAGCAAGTGTTGAGATAATGACACAGTGATGACGGACAGAAATCACACATGAGAGTGTGTGTGAGTGTGTGCGTGCGTGTATGAGTGTTTATGTGTGTGTGGGTGATCAGTGCAATTTCCCTGATAAATATCAAGTCATTAAAGATCTGAGCGGCTCATTCATGTGTGAAAAGACTGAGGGTTTTGAACGAGCTCTAATTTGAGCCTGAAGACCTTCAGTGTGTGTGTGGAGCTCAGAGAGAACCAGCAACTGATGGAACAAATAGAATAATACCGTAATAGAAAAAAGACAGAGGTGCTTCAAAACAAACACACACACTATCACTACATATTGAGAACCAAAATTCAACCTATAGTGAGTACATTTTGTCTGGTCAAGTTTAAGTGTGTGTTTGAAGGTTCAGGTCAAGGTTTAGCTTTAATGGTAAGGTTGTAGTCAGAATGTGGGTTGTCTTCTATAAGTCCTCACAAAGGTAACAATACATGTGTGTGTGTGTGTGTCTTCAGATTGAGGGGGGAGTGGCTGACCCGTCTGGAGACCAGAAACAAACACCTGAAGAGTGTCAACACCAACATGGTGAAGACAAACTGTTCAGCTGATCCATCCTGACGAACCAGGATCATGGCTCCTGATCAGGAATTAGTTATTCATCAATAAAACTGATTTCACACACTTTCAAACTTTATTACTTCATTCATGTGTTTTACAGCGTGTGTTTGCCTCCAACCACTCGAATCTCTTAATTCACATCCTGTTTGTGGAAACTCAACTCACTTGTCTCCTTATTAAATTAAACAATTTTTAATTCCTGGAACTTCTGGGAACCAATGGAGTTGCTGCTGGTTGTCCTCCATGTCATCAATGGACCATTATGTTCCTGGTGAATGTTAGTGCAGTAAACCACCAGGGGATGAACCGTCCTGGTTTTGATGTGGTCACCCAGGCTGATGCTCATCACCCTGGAGGTACAGCCTGGTATTACAGGCTAACAGGTTAGCATGCTAACCTGAACGCATCAACATAAAAGTGACACAAAGGAAGGAAAATTGTATTTTCAGACTAAAAGATAATTTCTTTTAGCCAACCTTTCAGAATATGAGTCAGGTCAGCCCATCAGTACATGCTGTGAATGGGTAAGATGGACATGCTCCTGATCTTTTCCAGCAGTTTCTCTCTCAGAGGTTCTTTCTGGACTTGATGCCAGATGTACTGAGGATTCTCCACAGGTGGCGGCTGACCCGTCTCTGTCGCGTCCATCTTCTCGCCATCCTCGTTCAGCTGGACGTAATCGGGTGTCAATGCCACCAGCGAGTTGAAGCACACGCCATCGGTCCTGCCGTGCTGACGGCCATTGTGTTGCAGGCTGAAGATGCCCAAAGTGGTTACATCGTGGTCGTAGTACGCAGACGGCATGGCGTCCTGCACCACCATGTTGGCTGCCCAAGTGACGGCATGGGTCTTCACTGCTGCAGCAGCAGGGAGGTGGAGCACTGGAGCTGCGAGATCCCAACAAGTGTAGTCAATACATACGCATGGTGATTTGAAGAAAGACACACAGACTTGTGGGTAATGTAGTCCAACAAAGATCCTCAGTGACTGAAGATGTTCCACCTTTGACAAGCAGCATCCAGATCTGCTGGGTGTTTGTGTAGACCAGGACAAGCCTCTGAATTACATGCCGACAGCTCAGGTCTAATGGTAGCGTGACAGGATGCCAGGGATTCCTACGGTACCTGAATGCAGCACAGCAAGAATGTTATGAAATGAGCAGGTCTTATTTCATGATGTTAGAAACACCGGATGAGGATTTGAGTCATCTGATGTTTCATACTGTGACAGTTTCCTTCCCATGATTCATTGCTTTTCCATCTGCTGTTGATAACACTGTTTTCCTATCATTTAGATTTTTTCTAGACTTTAGAGACAAAAACCCTAAAGAACATTTAGAGAACATTCAGTTATTTAACAAGTGCCATTAATGCTCTTCTGCCGAACAATGTTAAAATGAAAGTCGCAGTTAATTTGATATCTGATATTTCTGTTGGAATGGTGTTTGGAGAGAAGAATCTGTTCTGTTCTCTTGTGTACTTTAGACCACAGTCAATGAGACGCAGGATATCTCGTCCTCTCAGAGGGAGGATGGACTCTCGATCCCACCAGGAGGCCTGAAGAGACTCTTGATCTGCTGCTGACGGCGTCTTTATTGCCCCACCTGACACACAAAACAATCACTCAGGTTCAGTTCGCAACACAAGCAGACATTTTTCACAACTAAACATAATTAAACATAAACTATTTACTGTAGAAAGGGGACCTAAAATCATTCATGGATTTGGTTAAAAGATTAAAACATTTTTATGGAAGTGATTATAATCAGATTAAATGCAGCTAACTTGTCTTTTATTCAGAAGTTGTCATCCTCATGAGACACTTTTAATTTAGGACAAACAACCACACATCTCCCCTAAAATCATCTTTGGAATCAAGTTTAGTTTAGATAAAAGCTCTGAGTGGCTGATGAAACACATTATGAGTGACCTCTGACCTGTAACTCTGGCCAGGAAGACAAAGCGTATCCACTGGGGCCCCTGTTCCTGGATGAGCAGCAAACTAATTGGCTCACAGTCGAACCCTGCTTCCTCTTTCACCTGTAAACAGCTGTAAAGCTGAAGCAGCCACGTGCACACTCCTCACACCTCTGTCATACAGTAGTTGTGTGCATTGGGTGGCTCACCTCCCTCCTCAGGGCCTCCTCCAGGCTCTCGCCCACTTCTACTCTTCCTGCAGGGAGATACCAGAGTTTATAACAGTCTGGCTTTGCCTCCTGCACCATCAGCACCTCCTCCTGACACACAAACGCACACGTACATATTAAACTCAGTGGAAGAGTAACATCAGCCGAAACAAGCAGTTGTCTTGAACCTTGTCATTAAGGATGACGGCGCAGATGATGTAGGTGACGGTCTTCCTCAGGGCTGCAGGTTTGCTCTGCTCCAGACCCACATAATACCTTTCCACCTCCCACCCCTGACCACCCAGCAGTATCTCCACCTGCTCCTCCACCCGCTGGCACTGCTCTGCTTCGGTGTCCTCCATGTCTGTAGGGACATTCATGAACAGCTCTGGAATTAGAATTTACTGTTATTAAGTCAGCTTGAGTATACAGCTTTAGTGCACACAACTTGCTGAGATTGTGGCTCTTTTCAAATCACAGGCCCCAACAGGAGCCAGCTGGGCCTGATCAGTGTCCTGGGTCCACAGCACTCTACAGCCTCTTTCAGGCTGCAACAGCTCCAGAACCAGGGCTGAGAAAAGCCCTTCAATGGGCCGGAGCGAGACTTGCACCTGTTCTTCTGAGACTCAGCAGCCAGAGAAGCAGATTTAGCTCTCTTTAATCTGCTCCCCCCTGGGGGCAGATATGTACAGCAATGTTACCGGCTGGTTGCTACAGACATCGTGGCAGGGGTGGCTCCAATGGAATCTGGGCTTGTTGCTTTTCTCCATGACTGAGCAGAAGCTGCAGAAATTGTTCATGGAGCCAACGACCTTTCATCAAGGTCGGCAAGCAAATGCATTTTCATCGATCGTTTTATAAACTAAAATCAAGAAAAAAACGAAACACTTCAAATTGTATGACGAGTTTCATTCTTGATATATTTTTTAATAAATTAACATACATTTAGAGAAAAATGTTTTCCGAACTGATATTTTTAACTACGGGACTCAGTAATTCACGCTGCTGAAAGCTAAGGTTTGAAATCGTTACATTATTAGTCAGCGGGAAACTTTATGTCAGAGACGAATAGACGGACAAACCTTAAAAATGGATCGCTTTATTCTTCCTCAACACTGAGCTGTTGTGATATTTGACACGGCGGCAAAATCGGAAGTTAATCTTGACTTCCGGGAGTGGATTTTCAACTATGTCAAACCTCTAAAAAGAAATAAATACACAATTGTTAAAATACGTTAAAATGTTTTTGACTTTAACAATCCTGCAAAGGGATTGGATGGTTGTATAATCCAGTTTTGTCTCTGTACAAATGCTTTTATCTCGGAATATCACCGGAAGTGTTCCTGAAAGGTCACACGGAGGCTGTTCATGTAAGCTAACATCGGTCCAAAGTAAGTAGCGACTTATCCAATTTATCGGTCGCCGAATAACTGTTGATTTTCACACAAGAACAGCGTTTAAGAAGCGAAAAAACGTTGGTTAGCAACTTTCTGTTAAACAAATAAAAATGTGTCTTTGAGTTGTCCTGTCTCTGTTTCGCTTTTAACGACTAACTCTGTTTTGCTAATTGTTGCTGTTGTTTTTTTCTGTGCTTTATTTTGTTTTGATTTTTTTTAATAGTCATCATTCTGACAAGAATTTACCTATTTATCTTTTTGTAAAACAAGATTATTTACATTCGTTTTTCAAGTCGAGTCAGGACTGCCTTACAAAATCCTTGGCATCCATCCATCCCTCATCCATCCATCCCTCATCTGTTCATCCCTCATTCATCTATCATCCATTCATCTATCATTGGAAGGTTTAATAAATCAGATCACAGTCTGCTTGTTTATGGGTCTTGTTTGTCCTTGTCACAAACATCTGTGTGTGTTTCCACTGACCCAGGTTTGTGCTTGAGGAGCAGGAGAGCAGCATCACCTCAGTCTACCAGAGGAAGCTGCTCTACACTGACGGGGCCTTTGGTGCATTCAGGGGCCTGTACCCCAGGGCTTTTCTGTATTAGTTACACATTCTGGTTTCCTCAGGGAGAAGGTTCTGCTTCAAGTCAGTCCACCCTTGTGATGGCAAGACACAGTAAGCTACAGAAGCAAGTGCTGGCTCTGTACCGGCAGTTCCTACAGGCCGGGAGGGACAAACCAGGTTTCGTCCCACGAATCCGTGAGGAGTTCAGAGTGAATGCACGGATCAAGAAGACAGATGTGATGCATATTGAGTATTTATACCGACGAGGACAGAGACAACTTGAACAGCTGAGGGACAGCAACACCAAACAGCTGGGATCCTTCTCTAATCCAGCTAACCAGAGTTGAACTCAAGTAACCTCTGACCTTTTGGGACTCACATGCTGTGAATAAGGTTTTAGATTCAAGCATGAAGTGTGCAACTTCCTTCAACATTGTTCTTTCTTACACTAGTGTTTGAAAATGATGGTATTTATGAGTGGATGCTGTCCTAAATGATTCAAGACTTTACAATGAATCCAGATGATGTAACTGAAGTATATAAAGTCTAAATCCAGTAGTGTGAATGGCAACTGATGCTGCTTACGTTTAAGAAGGGCTTGCAATCTTATTTTTGAATAAAAGTGTTATTAAGTGTTATCTGGTTTGATGTTTAGCTACTCTGACTCAGCACTCATCAGCCAACCCTTTTAACTGAATGCAAACAGAAATATAAAGAATTTAGATAAGATCAATATATGTGTGCATACACAAATAGAATGATGCATACTATGATGTGATAAAACACAATTGTAAAATTTTAATTCTTCTACAGTGTACACGAAGTTGATGTGCACAAATTTCACCTTTTCCCCTCTTTCAAGGATATTTGGGACATTTTTCCACATGCGGTTTCCTATTCTCATTAGTTTCAAAGTAATTTAAACTCCGAATAGCATTTCCAGTAGAGTAATAAGATAAGCTACTTTCGATCCAAAGCGGACTCGCAGCTTCAGACGCTGCTGCTGGAGGATCTTGATCTGTCCACTAGGTGGCAGCAGAACATTAGTCAACTCTCAGTGGAAAAGAAGAAGAAAGTCGTAAACAGGAAGGGCGATATTTTCCTGCTCATGATCGTGTTTGTCTTTGTTTATTGGTGAAAATATCTGCATTTGCTCCAGCTCTGGGTTAATCTTTTTGATTTTTACAGTAACCTTTTATGTTTCCGGTCATGTCGGGGTCAATGAGCTCTGGAGCAGAGATGAGCACCGCTCAGCTGATTCAGCAGGTAAAAAAGAAAGTGATCACAAAAATACGGGATGTTGTTCAATAAATTAATTTTCTTGTTGTCCCCCATCATTGTAGACAACTAGGAAACTGTCGGTTTTGACGGTATAGGAGGTAAATTAAGAGTATTTTATCCAAACACTTGAAATGACTTGTTCCTTTTTGACATTGACATTTCCTCCAGTTGTTTTAATTCTGACTTTTAGGCTTCAGGCTCAGTGTAACAACTGTTGAAAATGGAGGAATAAGGATTTTGTTCAACAAAATAGCTTTCTTTCTCTCTAATACAGAATTAAGTTGCAGAAATGTAGCGTTTTTCTCCGAAACGATGTTTAAACATCAGAACATTGTTGTAAGACTAGAGTCAACGTTATTGGCCTGTTGTTGAACAGATTTAAGGGATTTTGCATTGAATATATTTAATGACACATTAGGCATCTTAATTAAACATCTTCCTGCAGATGGCGATGTTGCGATGGCTGGATTCTCAGAGTGATGAGGACCGGACGCTTCTGGCGGCGGTGACGTCAATCCAGGTGAGCAGAGAGCTTCTGCACCGGATCACCAACCAGGACAAAGTGGACGCCTACAAGGTACCTGCCTGGTAGGGGGCGCTGTATGTGCATGTTGACAGAATCAGGTGAACCTCATCTTTTGTCTGTGTGTCCTCAGAAACAGTGCATTCTGGGTATTGCACAGTTCGTCCGAGAACATCCTCGGGCTTCGCAGGCTGACATCACTGCTGAGGTGGAGAAAAGAGTTTTGGTCTTTGCTGCTCAAATCAGAGCTCTGGAGACAGCTCCCTTATTCTGAAGGATTAAAACCTCCCGTAATTCTACTCTTTAAATCCATGAGCCAGGTCTAAGGTTTAACACTCTGTGTATGTGTTGTTTTTCTTTCACATATTATAATCCTTAAAGCTCCTTACACATATGCACCATAATCCCAACTTTATCCTGACTTTTGTTAGGATACATCTGCATTTTTAACTGGATTTTGTCTCATTAGCATCTTTGGCCTGATGCCAGGTGATCAGGAGAAACTGGAGGAACATGTAGAACACTATGTGGACCTGTTAGCGACCACTGCATAAGCAGAACAGCCAATAATCACCTTGAAAAAGAAAAACCTCAATGTTGCCTTGACGTCAGTATTCAGGCTCTTTACTCGGTACTTAGTTGGAGCAACTTCTTTTTCTGTGACAGCTCTTCTGAAGCTCTGTCAGGCTGGACAGAGACAACAGATATTTCCATGTTTCTGCAGATACGCATGATAAGTTTCTGGTCAGGGTTCTTCCTGGTCCACTCCAGAACATTCACAGAGTAAGGAGTTCCTCAGTGCTCTGAATTATTGTATCACTGTCCCTGAATCCTGCACCACATTCATCCCCTTCCAAATCTACCATCAATGTCGGGATGGTATTGGTCAGGTCATGACCTTGTATATACAGGTGGGTCTTTAACAAATCACCCCAGTAAAGTTCAAGTATCAAGAGTCTGAATCTTCATGTAAGAGTTCAGCTTTGCAAAATATTGTAGACCTGAATATGTATTCATGTTACAGATGAATAAATCCATCATTCACAGTCAGAATTTTGTCTTTTTTTTGTGTCTGAACCAAACTGACAGCCGAACCGATAATCCGATAATGTCTCTGAACACAGACGGAAACGACGAAATAGGCGTGTTTTTCCTGTCACCTCATTAATTCCTACCTCTTTGCTGATTGGCTGGGCTCCCTGTGGTCCCACCCACCAGAAGTTTGGTTTTTCCTCAAGTGGATCGCTGCGTTTTTTAGCGTCAGAGTAACGTGCTCTCTGATTGGCCTGAACAAAATAGCGGGGAACGCTGTGCGTTCGAACACCGGAAGTTGCAGTAAATGAACCTAGCAGCAACCTGACTTCTAACTGAAGACTCGTCATTTGTCGTGGATGTTTTGGACGCATCGGTGTTATGATGGATGCTTGTGCCGAGAGATTGGAGAAGTGAGTAAAAAGGCGACTCTGATTTTGTTCTGGGAGTTAGTATCGCAGCTAGCAGCTACCTTAGCTTCCTGCTTGTTGTTAGCATCTGCTGTGATTGACGTTATAATTAAGGGCTTATAACATCAGACGATCATTAAACCGACACTACATTTGTTAGTAAACTGTTAATACGTATAATTATTTTGCTGCATTTTTTATTTTTTAGAACTTTGTAAGGTTGAAATTATTTTTTCGGATTTGGGATATAATGATACATTTGCAGTTGTGTTATTAGCTGAAAATTCATAACCACCTTGTTTAGGTAACACAAAGCGATGATTGTCCTGGAGCTGATTTTGGGAAGAAAAGGACTATTGTCTTTATGAGAGATGACGCTTGTCTCACTCTGAGCTTGTCTCTCCACAGGTCTTTGTCATTGGAAACACGTGACAGAATGGACGAATACCACAGGTAACTTTGCTGTTGGGTTCAATCTGAGATGCAAACGGATAATTAAAGTCGCTGACTAATTAAAGTCCTAACAGGACGTCATTTTAGGTCACTGATGTGCGTTCGTGTGATTTTGGTGTTGTGCCCAAGCCTGACAGATGGCAGTGTAATTCTCTATTTTTCTTTTCAATAAAGGATTTTTGGTTCACAGTTTAAAGTGGACGCATCATATCATATCATATCATAGTGAAACTTTTATATTAGAAATATTTATTTGTCTTATTTGTTACAGAGTTTTGGTTGAACAGTTTTATGGTGAAAGTTGTTTTGGCATTATTCTAAGTTGGAGCGCTGATTAAATAGTGTGTTTTGTTGGGTTCTAGTGTCTAGTGTCACCCTTTCACAGTCATGTTTCTGATCAGTCACATCTTCAAATCTCTTTTTTTGTTGAACATGTTGATTGAAACATGCTGCTGTACACAGAATTTTAAACTACTCACAAAGAAATCTCTATTGATAACCTCCACATCTTGAATGCTCACGTGCACTATTGACATTTTGAAGTGTGGTTATTGGAAAATCCCAGTTAAAATTGTAACACTGGGGTGTTTTTGCCTCCTCCAGGTTGATTCAAGATGGTAAAGATGTTGCCAAGCGGGGAGACATGAACAGAGCGCTGACATTATTCAAGTTGGCCTTTGACATTCACCAGAGTCTGAAACTAGAGACTAGGATAAAGAAAATTGAAGAACTGATTTCACAGAATGACTCGGAGGAAGATGATGATGAGTTCGTCAACGTCAACGGCAGCGGTTTAATGCTTTTCAAGGATTTACACGAAAAGCTTTATAACTACCAGAGACAAGGGGTGGCCTTCCTGTACAGCCTCTACAGGGATGGACTGAAAGGTGGGATCCTGGCGGATGACATGGGCCTTGGCAAGACCATCCAGGTGATTTCCTTCCTGTCAGGCATGTACGACAGCGAGCTGGTGAAGCACACTCTGCTAATCATGCCAACTTCACTCATCACAAACTGGACCAAAGAGTTTGCCAAGTGGACTCCTGGGATGAGAGTCAAGGAGTTTCACGGCACTAGTAAAGGGGAGAGGAGCAGGAATCTGGGGAAGGTTCAAAGGAGAGGTGGTATTGTCATCACCACATATACAATGCTCATGAACAACTGGCAGCAGCTGTCCTCATACAATGGTAAAGAGTTCACCTGGGACTACGTGATCCTAGATGAAGCACACAAGATCAAAACCACAACCACCAAAACAGCCAAGAGTGCGTATGCCATTCCATCTAAACACCGAGTTCTTCTGACGGGGACGCCAGTCCAAAACAACCTGAAGGAAATGTGGTCTCTCTTTGACTTTGCCTGCCAGGGCACTCTACTCGGCACAGCTAAAACCTTTAAAACAGAGTATGAGAACCCTATCACTCGTGCCAGAGAAAAGGACGCCACTCCGGGGGAAAAAGTTCTTGGCTCCCGGATGTCTGAGAACCTCATGACCATCATAAAACCTCACTTCCTGCGCAGGACAAAGGCAGATATTCGTAAAAACAAGGTAGACAGTGTATATTTTTGTAAAGAGGAAACGACAGCAAAGGCCCACGCTGACATCCCAGAGACTCCACAAACCTCTGGGGCTGTGATGCCCACTCTAACCAGAAAGAATGACCTGATCGTTTGGACATATTTGAGCTCCATTCAGGAGGACATATACAGACAGTTCATTTCTCTGGACCACATTAAAGAGCTGCTCCTTACCACCAGGTCACCTCTGGCTGAGCTCACCATTCTGAAAAAGCTCTGTGACCATCCTAGACTTCTGTCTGATGCTGCCATCACCAAATTAGGATTAGAGGAACGTGGAGAAAATGCTCTGGTAGGAGATGACACAGCGGTGGACGCAGAGGCACAAGGGATTTCAAATGTTAGTGACGAAACTCTAATATCTGAGTCGGGAAAACTTGTCTTTCTGTTTAGACTTCTGGAAAGGCTACGGGAAGAAGGCTGCCGCACTCTGGTCTTTGCTCATTATCGTAAAGTTCTTGACATCCTTGAACGTATCCTGGGCAACAGAGGCTTCAAGGTGATGAGACTGGACGGTACAATAAAGCAGATCACAGAGAGAGAGAGGAGGATCTCTCTCTTTCAGATGGACAGGAGCTACTCCGTCTTCCTCCTGACCACCCAGGTGGGAGGAGTTGGCATCACTCTGACAGCAGCCAATCGTGTGGTGATCTACGATCCCAGCTGGAACCCGGCGACTGACGCCCAGGCTGTGGACAGGGCCTATCGTATTGGACAGACGGAAAATGTTGTCATCTACAGGTTGATCACCTGTGGAACGGTGGAGGAGAAGATCTATAGGCGGCAGGTTTTTAAAGACTCACTTATCAGACAGAGCACGGGAGATAAAAAGAACCCATTCCGGTACTTTAGCAAGCAAGAGCTAAAAGAGCTTTTCACTCTGGAGGAGACCAGGTCCTCATCCACACAGCTCCAGCTCCAGGCTTTGCATTCCAGACACCGATGGACTGACCCTCAACTGGACGAGCACATCGCCCATCTCCACGGCATGGAGATGTTTGGCATCTCTGATCATGACCTCATGTTTTCCTTGGACATAAATCATGATGAAACACCAGAAGACCAGGTGGAGCACCATTATATTGAAGGACGGGTCCAGAAGGCCCAGGAGCTCATGAAAGCAGAATCTGAGCTCCAGATGCAGCTGACTGAGAACATGGCATCAAGCACAGAACCCACCTGGCTTAGACAACCAAGGGAGAACAGGAGCAGAGAACATTCCCATGAAAAAAACGAACCAAAAACCAGTCCTTCCTTCCCACAGCAGGACTGGAACAGCTCTCCCGAAGTGAAGGAACTGGACCAGTCTGACTCTGGTGGGACAACCAACCAGCAGAATCGAAATAGTTCGGTTATTGATCTCACTGTGGAGATCATAGCAGAAAAATCTCCTGTAGCAGCGATCCAGAATGACTCTTTTAAGATGGACGAAGACATGGGTTCCTCCAAAATCCACTCTGACAAACAGGAGAAGAGTTCTGTGGAGGCAGCAGAAGCTTCTCAGGAGAGTTCTGTGGAGGCAGCAGAAGCTTTTCAGGAGGTGATTCAGGAGTCTTTGGTGTTGGATTCTTCCATCACGTCTGAGACTGCAGCCGTTTATGCCGGCGACCGTAGTCAGCCGTACCTGACGGCAGTCGAAGATGATCACATCCTAAATGAAACTCTTCCATCGAAACCCAGTTCAGACCTCCACTTGGAAGAAGACCATCTGACACCACCGCAGAACAGCAGCGCTTCTGCTCTACGGCCATCAAATTTGAGCATCAAAGCAGAGACATCATCCAGCGTCAGCCCAGGTCTCGCGTGTTTTCAAGGAGACTTCAACTTGCGACTTGAGGACAGTGAGGTGTTTTCAGACCAAGAGGTCCTTGCCCATCAGGAGAGGAACTTGCTCTCACAGCTTCAGATCAACAGCAGCTTTGACGTGAACAAATCCCTCTCTGAGTGGCACCACAAAGAAGAGCTCCACCAAAGCCTGAAATTAGACCCATCAGAGAATGATTCCATCATCCTGACCAAGAAGAAAGGAGCAGCAGTTATCTATGACACTGACGATGATGAGGATGATGATGAGAGGAAGGAACTTAGCAAGAGCCAACTCGACAGCTCATTTCAGATTCTTGGAGCCTCCACACCCAAATCAGTATCTTCTGACTCCAGGAAAAGCATTGGAGGAAACACCTCTGTAGCCTCACGCCGTTCCCTTCTGTGTTTAATCATCAACGACATGGAGAACCAGGACCAAGATGATGAAGACACAGAGAATGAGGACCAGGATGGTGAAGACATGGAGAATGAGGACCAGGATGGTGAAGACATGGAGAATCGGGACCAGGATGATGAAGACACGGAGAACCACGACCAGGAGAATGACATTGACATGTCAGAAAGATATTCTAATGAGGCTAAACTGGACGACGTTATTGTTCCACGCTGCAGTGAGCTTCAGCTGGAGGAGACTAGAGAAAAGACATTAAATACAGAAGAAGAGGTGGAGCCAGAAGATAGGGACAGTGAGTCCAGAGAAGCCATGAGCTGTGAGACTGAGGAACCGAGCACTGATCCTGAGCTGGGTTCTTCTGAGAGGGTGGACCACTGCACTGTGGAGATGGATGATGTTGTTGATACCTTTGAGTCGCTGGTTAGTAGAGGGAAGGAACATTTGATCAGTGGGCAGCTGGAGAATGCTCTGGACTTCTTCCTGCGGGCTATTGACATCAAACCTGGAGATCCTGAAGTTCAGCTGATGACCATCCAGCTGTACCGTCAGCTGAGCCATAGAAGCTGACAAATCAGTGGACTGACCTCAAACTGGCTGAAAACCAGTCATGTCAGCAAATTGAATCATTTGATTGGTTAAAAATGGACTAAACTGCTCTTCACGCTGCTGCCCTCTTGTGGTGGGTTAGAGGGTAGATCCCTCCCTGGTTGTGTGAGCAGATGAGATGCGTCCATCTGTTCACAGGTAGTTCTTGTCATTGTTCTGATCTGATATCTACTCTCGTTGGTGGGCGGGGCTAAGGAAGTGAGCTCAGCATGATGATGTGATACCTGATGATCACCTGATGCAGTAATATCACTCCTAATTTGACCCAGTTTGCCCTGTCAAACATTTTAACAGCAGAAGAGAACGTGTTTGATTTGACTCTACTTGAGATTATAATCCCATATGTTTTTAACCTTTGTGTCCAAGAATAAAGAGGATTAAGTTCAAAGAAATTTTATCTGTAGTATTTGATAAAATGTAAACTACAAAATTGGAGAAACTCACAAAATTATTGTTATTATTGACACAAAAGTGTGACAATGACTACACAATATTTCCAAATAAAACGACAGTTGGAAAAAGAAACTCTTACTTTGGAAGGCAAACCTTGGCACGAGTCAACTTTAGAAAGGAAGTAATTATTTTACTTGTGTTACATTAACTGGAAGTTCTAAAGTTCTGTCAGTTTCTTTCAATTGAGCCGCTTTATTGATTAGGTTGGACAGATTAATGAATTGGAGCAGACAGACAAACACTTTATGGTTTTTGAACCCATGACAGGATGAACAAATGACTCGGGCTCAGTATAAAAGAAAAAATTATAATTAAATTAAAAACTATAAAACCTTCACCAATTTTATACAGAACATTACATATCCAGTGAGGAAGTTGTACAGCAGCACTGTAAAGGATGTCCAACATTAAAATGAGTCCAGGGTTTGAGTTGGAGCGCCTTCAGCATCCTCACTTTCACGGGCTGATGGTTTGAGTCTGATCGCTGCAAGACGGAACACCCGACCTACAGAGTTCCCAGCTGCGCATGCGCATACCCCCCCCCCCCATGTATGACGTAACTGAAGAAAAACAACCAACAAATTCCTTTGTAACGAGTTTGCCTTCAAAATAATAATAAAAACTTTAGAAAATAGAATTGTCTCTTCATCTCATGAAGGCTTGTGGCTTAAAGGGAACTTCGTCCCGGTACTCGATCAACCAATCAAAGTAGACTGAGTAGTTGGAAAAATAATAGAGACAAATTTGAAATGAATTTGTTGAGTTATTTTGGAGTTGAGAATCATTTCTAATATTCAAAATAAATGATGGAATTAGCTACGTATCCCTAAAGTCGGTATCCCTAAAATACATTTGTATAGAATTTATTTATACGACTTTATTTTGGCATAAACAGACTGGTTGCGACGCTGCTTTTATTGTGGTAAGGCTTTAGCGGAAACGGTGTTCCTGGGAACTTTGTATCTGGATTCCAGGCGAGTTTTGGGAGCCGAATCTGGGAGAAAAAGAATCGAAGCGGAATCCAGAAACCCTGTTTATGCTGGACTCAGCATCTAGACGAGTTTGTGTTGAGACTTAGCTAGCTGCTAACAGCTAACAGCGGGAAAGGAATGGCTCGGCCGAGGAAGAAAACCACTCCCGTCCAGTTAGCATGAGGCTCCGCAGGGGGAAACGGCTGGAACTCAACCAGGAAAGCTACAGCAGAAACCGGGCGGAGGAGACGGGCTGTGATTGTTGAATCATCCAGAAAAAAAGAGATGATGATGATCGGAGGAAGAACGAAGCTGCTGGAGATCTGCTGCTGTCTGCTGCTGTTCAGTCAAGAATCCCAGTGTGGAGGTGAGTAAGGGGACACCGAGCCGGATTTGGTTTTTACCCACCGGACTGGGTCTTTAGCCAGCAGACTACTGCGTCCTCTCCTCTGGCTCCCTGTTATGTTCAACCAGAATCCACCAGCTGTTACTTTGGGGAAGATTTTGGTCATTGGGGTGAACAGGTATGGTGCTGGTCCATATGAAGGTGGTATAGAGACAAAGATGAATCCAGCTACCAGCTTAGATTCTTCTGAGTCCAGAAGGAACTTCTCTCTGTGTGTCAGAATTGTTCTGGTGGGTTGAGTTCATGAGGGATTAAATGTTCCAACGATGTGACCTGACCCACATTCTAAAACCTGATTACTTACACGTGACGGGTTAGAACACAGAACTTTAGACAGCTGAGAACCAAACAGGGAGGTTATAAAATGGGAATAATACCGCCAAACAAACATTAAACTGCTGCCTATATGTCTATGTGTGTGATGAAGCAACATGTTGCTTCAGCTGTAACAGCACCTTTAGAATCTGAGCCAGTCTTCATGGGTTTCATCCTACAGACCCTCAGACGCAGCATCTCTCCTCCTACCAGCTGACGGTTCCTAGGCCAGTAGGAGGTCGGTTCAGGAGGGAGGCAGATGGAACGCTTCCCAGTCAGGTACTGGACTTTCCTCTCTGACCTTCTGAAAGAAGTGCTGCTGACCAATCAGGTCCACTTCCTGTCTGTGACCTCACCCCCTTACTCAGCATTTCCTGCTGCCCCTCACTTGGCATTTAACCTTTTGCTCAAGACATCAATGAAAGTTGTTTCATTTATTTTGTGTTGTCTTTGATGGCTCTCTGATGATTTCTGGATTTATTTGTCTACAGGTCTCTTACATCATCCCAGTGGATGGACTTGACCACATTGTTCACCTGCAGAGAAACCAGTAAGATGATGTGTGTGATGATGATGTTTAATCTGATGATGAAGCTCCAGAACCTCAGTGCTGTTATGGACAGAATGTCTGATCTGATCAGATAATCGATATTTGCACAAACATAGTTCAAGAAGGATGGCTCACACTTTGGTTGTCATGGCAACCACTGCCTTCACCTTTAATTCTGAATCATTCTTCACGTGATGTCATGATGGGCTGTTGTCATGGCAGTCAGTCACCAAACGGACCTTTGCTTTTCCTGTTGGCTGTCGCCAGTTGAACTAGTTCAGATAATTGTTTCAACTAGGAGGATTTCTAATGAATGTTACTGATCCGTTATTTGTTTCTGATCTGCGATCAACA